>NW_027664505.1:0-4000 GCF_963383645.1 Muscardinus avellanarius
CCTCCTGTTTCTCTTCCTTCTCCTCCTTCTCCTCCTCCTTGTCCTCCTCTTATTCCTCCTCCTCCTTCTTTTTCTCCTCCTCCTCCTCCTTTTCTTCCTCCTTCTTCTACTCCTCCTTCCTTCTCTTCCTCATCCTTCTCTTCATCATCATCCTCTTCATCCTCCTCTTTCTCCCTTTTCTTCTCCTGCTCCTTCTTCTTCTCCTCCTTCTTCTATTCATCCTCCTCCTCCTTTTCCTCCTTCTTCTCTTTATCCTTCTCCTCCTCATCATCCTCTTTCTCTTCCTCCTCCTCCTCCTCTTCATCATCCTCTTCCTCCTCCTTTTTCTCCTCCTCCTCCTCGTCTTCCTCCTCCTCCTCCTCATGATCCTCCTTCTCCTCCTTCTCTTCGTCCTTCTCCTCCTCCTCCTGCTCCTTCTCCTCATCCCCTTCTCTTCCTTTTTATTCTTCTCCTCTTCCTCCTCTTCCTTCTCTTCCTTCTCCTCCTCCTCTTTGTCCTCTTTCGCCTCCTCCTTCTCCTCCTCCTCTTCTTCCTCCTCGTCCTCCTTTTTCTCCTCCTCCTTCTCTTTGTCCTCCTCTTCCTCCTTCTCCTCCTCCTCCTCCTTCTACTTTTCTTCCTCATCTTCCTTCTCCTTCTCCTCCTCCTTTTCTTTCTTCTTCTCTTCCTCCTCCTCATCCTCCTTTTTTCCTCCTCCTCCTCCTCCTCTTCTTTTTCCTCCTCCTTCTCTTCCTCCTCCTCTTTTCCTTCTCCTCCTCCTCCTCCTCCTCCTCCTCCTCCTCCTCCTCTGTCTCCTCCTCTTTCTCCTTCTCTTCCGTCTCCTCCTTCTCCGTCTCCTTCTCCTCCTTCTCCTTCTCCTTCATTATTACTATATTGTTTTATTTTGAATCGGGATCTTGCCAGTTTGCTGCGAGTCTCACTACGTTACTGAGGCTGTCCTCAAGCCTGCACTCCTCCTGCCTCAGCCTCCCAAGTACTAGAATTATTGTTGTGCCTCTTTACACCTGGACCTAAGCCATTTTAAGATTATTAAAAGTCTTTGTAAACCAGGCGTGGTGGCGCATGCTTGCCATCCCTGCGCTCGGGAGGCGGAGACAGGAGGATGGCGCAGGTTCGAGGCCAGCCGCGCTGGCTTAGGAGACCCTGTTTCCAAATAAAAATATAAAATAGGTCTGGGAGTGTAGCCCGGAGGTAGAAGGGCTTCCAGGAACCCCAGTACCACCAAAAAATAAAAATAAAAAATAAAAATAAATAAATAAATAAATAAATAAATAAATAAATAAATTAGACATAATAGCCAGGCGTGGTGGCACACGCTTGTAATCCCAGCATTTGGGACTCTAAGACAGGAGGATCGCGGTTCGCGGCCGGCCTCAGCTACTTAGCGAGGCCCTCGGCAACTCAGTGAGACCCGGTTTCAAAATAAAGAATAAAAAATAGGGCTAGGGGGTGGAGCTCGGAGGTCGAATGCCCCTGGGTTCCATCCCCAGACACAAAAAAGTAATAGACATGAAACAGGGCTGGAGTGTAGCTCAGAGGTAGAATGTCCCTGTGTCTGATCTCCAGTACTAAAACACACACACACACACACACACACACACACACACACACACTACCTTTACCATGGTAAAAGTACAGTGTATACATTTTTTGGAGCTATTTTTGGCTTGGAAACCTCTTTTCCTTTGCATTCTTTTCCGATACGGTCACGTGCTTGAATTCCCGTGGAATATCTGACTCCAGCATATTTCAGGTTTGCTGATAAAAAGTGAGAAAAAAAAAAAAAGCAAATAGAATTATGGATTTCACATACCCGTCACTCGGCGTCAGCCATTAAGAATGCCAAGCCACATTTATACTCTTTAAAACCACCCATTTTCTCCAGGCGTGGTGGCGCACGCTCGTAATCCCAGACAGGAGGATCGCGCTGGTTCGAACCAGCCTCAGTGGCTTAGGAGACCCTGTTTCCAAATATAAAAAAAAAATATAAAAATAGGTCTGGGAGTGTAGCCCGGAGGTAGAAGGTTTTCCAGGAACCCCAGTACCACCAAAAAAAATTAAAAAATAATAATAAAACCACCCATTTTCTTCATTTTTCATGGGACACTATGGAATTCACCTAAACTATCTGTCCAGGTCTCTAGCGGGCACAATTCCCAGCAGCCAAATTATGGAACCCACCCAGGTGTCCACCATCAGATGGTCGGAGAGAGAAAGTATGGTGGAGAAACACGACGGAATTTTACTCAGCCTTAAAGAGGAACAAGATTATGTTCTGTGCAGGAAAACGGATGGAGCTAGATAATACAATACAGAATGAGACTGGCCAGTCTCAGAGTCAAGGGTCCTGTGTGTTGCTGTTGTTGTTGTTGTTGTTGTTGTTGTTGTTGTTGTTATTTCCTGGTCACTGTCTTCAATTATCTACAGTTCCTCTTCTCTCTCTAGTTTAGGTATGGTAAGGATGGATGGGTGTAGCTATTACATGCAGGATATTTTATACCTCAGGAGCCATTTTTATACCCAGCTATGATATCCCCCCTCGCCATCCCTAAACCAGAGAGAAAAGAAGAACTTTAGATCATTGAAGAGAGGGACCAGGAGGATAGTGGAGAAGGGTCCGGGAAGGCAGGCGGGGAGGAGAAAAGGAAGAATGATGAAGGAAACGGTGGAAATCATCCCGTGTCCATACGGGAAGGTATCTCTACCGGCCTCACCAACACGGACAGGAAGGTGGCCGCCAGCTGAGGCCTGCTGGGAAACACAGCAAAGTCCGGGCGCATGAGGGCATCATTTCGAGCCTCAATGGTATGTATAATTACAACGCACAAATAAAGGGAAAAAAAAAAAAACATCAGTTACGCAATTGCTCTCAAGTAGGCCATTTTTATACCCAGCTATGATATCCACCCTCGCCATCCCTAAACCAGAGAGAAAAGAAGAACTTTAGATAATTGAAGAGAGGGACCAGGAGGGATAGTGGAGAAGGGTCCGGGAAGGCAGGCGGGGAGGAGAAAAGGAAGAATGATGAAGGAAACGGTGGAAATCATCCCGTGTCCATACGGGAAGGTATCTCTACCGGCCTCACCAACACGGACAGGAAGGTGGCCGCCAGCTGAGGCCTGCTGGGAAACACAGCAAAGCCCGTGCGCATGAGGGTATCATTTCGAGCCTCAATGTTATGTATAATTACAACGCACAAATAAAGGAAAAAAAAAAAAACATCAGTTACGCAATTGCTCTCAAGTAGGCCATTTTTATACCCAGCTATGATATCCACCCTCGCCGTCCCTAAAGTTACCAACAATGGTACCTCTTTATCGACCACTGTCAAGTCCTAAATATCATTAGTGATTTTTCTTTTTGTCTTTGGTACTTTTTTATTTTGGGAACAGGGTCTCCCAAGCCAGCGCGGCTGGTTCGAACCTGCGCGATCCTCCCGCCTCCGCCTCCCAGGCGCTGGGATGACAAGCGTGCGCCACCGCGCCCGGCCCGGCCGGTGATGGTTTCAATGGTTTGTTATCTTTTATACAATGCGTCTTATCTTTTAGATTTCTTCACTGTTAGAGCCTTTTCTCTCTATATATATATATTTTGTTTTTGTTTTATTCTTTTTTTTTTTTCTTTTTTTTTGGGTTCTGGGAATTTAACCCAGGCGGGTTACATTCTATCTCGCTCTGAGCTACACACCCGTTCCTATTTTTACTTTTTTATTTTGAAACGGGGCCTCTTTGCTAAGTCGCCGGAGGTGGCCTTCCACCCACAATCCCTAACTACTTAAGAATCTCTCTTACAAAATCAGGTCTAGCATGCCAGTTTTAACGTGGAGATTTTCAATATCCCTGGGTTATTTTTATCCACATTATTTTGGGAGCCCTTTTTATAATAAAAATGGGCTTAGCGAATTCCATCACCTTTTATCCGAATCACCTTAAATTTATTTATTTGTTTTCTAATTTTCTTTGCATTTGTGGCATTAGAAATCGAATCCGGAGGCACTCCACCT
>NW_027664504.1:0-7000 GCF_963383645.1 Muscardinus avellanarius
AATCTAATTAGACTTCTGGAAGTGGAAAAAGCCCATGAACAAGGCAGGCGCTGAACTTTCATCTAAAAACTGATCATAAAATATTTGTGTCCTTTCGTTCTTTGCTACATAAAATCTGCCCCTTGGAAGAGTCTCGTTTCATTCTCTCCCACTTATAAAGAAGGGCTTGGAATATAAAAGGAGTATCTTAATAGAAATCACTTCACGTATGGGAGGTTTTCTTTTCAGCATTTCTCGGAGTGTGGAGTCCTCATTACAATAATCGCACCTGACTCCCCCTGTGTCTGATGCCTTACAGCCAAACCTCCCACTGGGCTTCCGTGTAGGTGTGAATGATACTATCACCAGGAAGAAGATAAAATGTATTATTATCATTACTCTATTTTTAAGAGGGTCTGACTGTGGCATGAGGTGGTTGGGAGTGTAATTTGTAGGAAGCATTCCAAGAAAATAAATTGAGTTAAACTCACAGATAGAGCACTTTCAAACCTGTCATTAAACTGTCTGTGTTTTAAAATCAGTTTTGGGGCAAATATAATTAAACTAAGTCCAGACATGTTTATTGAGTATCTACTATACACCCAGCACCTCACAATGTTCCTGGTACCAAGTTGTGAATTGCTCAATAGCAGTATTTTTAGTTATTTTTTGGAGGTACTTGGGATTGAACACAGGTAGCATTCTACCCCTGAGCTACAACCCCAGCCCTATTTTACTTATCGTTTTTTGAAATAGGATCTCATAAGTTGCTGAGGGTCTCAATACGTTGTTGAGGATGACTACAAATCTACAATGCTCCTGTCTGAGCCTCCCAAGTCCTGGGATACAATGAGGCTAGAGGACCCCAGGGTCCCTCCCTGGATGCTCCCCTGGATGTCCAGAGGCTGGGCATTTGGGGAATGATTTGCTGTTTCTGGTACTGATATGGAAAAGAAAGGCAGATTGCTTTCTCTCACTCTAAAGACTATACTATTGGAGCATATTTTTCTATGTACCACACAGTTTTGTGAATGAAGCATTTGCTGTTCCATACATTTTAAGCAATATTTGATGATTATTATTTGTGCATCTCAGTACTAGAGTCCATAAAGTATGTCCGTAGAGGATGTGTGATTCTACAGCCCAGTGTAGTGGACACAGACACACTATACTAAATACAGTGAGTCACAAAATCATAGAAACTATGCTATCCAACTTAAACTTGGAGTGGTTCTCAAATTGGGTGCCAGGGAAAGCATCTTAAAGCTGAATAACAGCATATGTTGAGTAATGAAGAATAAGCATGAATTAGCCAACCAAAAGACATGAAGGAGAGAGAGTATTCCAGAAGAAAAGAGATAATAAGAATAAGAATAACAGAAGAAATAATAGCACACACTAGCTGAGTTTTTGCCATGTTTTGTAAGATACCTTGAAAAGATTTTCACAAGTATTATCTCATGTGTCCCTCATCACAGTCTTCTACTCTAGCTGGTACATTTAGTCATCTAGACAAATGTGTCCTTGTTGATTTTCTTTTTACGAGGGACAATAGATCTAAAACCTGTAGAACTATCTGTGAACTTGTAGACTTTTGCCAACCAAAGTTTTGTTTTTTTAAATAAAAAAGGGTGAACTCAGAGGTAGGACATGAATGGAACAGTCTTGCTCTGCACACTTTCTCCACTATCCACCTTCCTACAATGCCCATTCCTCCAGTTTTTTTCTCGGCCAGCTTTCTCAGCCTGCTTATGAAAGAGATGAATGAATCTTTGATACAGGTCCTTTGAAAATCATGTTCTGACAGTGGAGACTCATGGGAACATTGTATTGGCTGAGAATGGTGATGAAGATTTTGGAGTGAAAGACAAGGGTGGAAAGCTTGGGAATTTGATGTCTCCCAAGAATGGTATATCCTTGGCCATAGGCATGGCTTATGTGCCCAAGATGTTCAGATTCAATGAGAAAAGAGCTTATCTACTTCTTTGGTGTTTAAAAGAACAACTGTGAGGGTTTTCAGAAAGCCTTCAATGTGACATAAGGAGGCATCAGGAAAGCCTAGCTGCTTCCAGCCTGATGAGTCTCCTGGTGGTTCAGAGAGGATGGAGGGCAGGTCTTCTTGAGCTGCCACTTCCAGCTGAGCTTTCTGGATAATGCAGATTCATTTTGTGATGCTTCAACACGTGTTTTAAAAGTAAGTTGGATCATCTCCAAATCTTTCTGGAAAGTACTGTACTGTGTATTTTAAGTGATTATTTGGGTTTATAAGAATTTATTTTACAATTTGAAGACTTCTTCAGTGTATATACTTACAGTTCTTGGGTGTTTGAAATGCTATTAACATTCATGTTTTCTTTGCTCTGTTTTTTTATTTTATTTTTTGTGGTGCTAGGGGTTGAACCCAGGGGCATTCTATCTCTGAGCTACACCCCCAGCTTCACTTTTTATTCTTTATTTGGAAACAGGATCTCACTGAGTTGTGGAGGGACTCACTAAATAGCTTAGTCTGGCCACGAACCTGCAATCCTCCTGTCTCAGCCTCCCAAGAGCTGGGATTACAAGCTACAAGCATGTGCCACCATGCCCAGCTCTATTCTGGTTCTTTTGAAAGATAGGTCGCTTAGCTACATTGACCTGCTATTTTGGTTAGGATTTTTAGACCATAATTCCATATATGAAGTAAAAGCAAGTAATATAAATAATTGTATAATTCTTAAGTTCCTATTTATTGCTTTTTTGCATCAAGATATTATTTTGTTATTCGGAGACCATCCTTATAGATGGCAACTGATGAAGTGAAAAATCAGGAATCATAGAATTTAAGAGCTAGAAGTAATTTCCACCAATACCATTACCCAGCTACTCAATTTTATTCTGATTTCATTAGAATTAAGACTTCATACTATTATTTGAAAAGGTAATTAATTTTTCAGTGTAAGGTTTTCCTTTTTTACTTGGTATTCGGGAATAAATCCAAGGGCATTCTACCTTTGAGCTACACCCCGCATCCTTTTAATTTTATTTTGCAACTGGGCATACTAAGTTGCCCGGGCTGGCCTTGAACCCATGATCCTCCTGTCTTAGCCTCCCAGGTGCTTGGGATTACAGTTGTGTCCCACTATACCCAACTTCAAATTAAGGTTTGCATCTTAATTATAGGCGTAGTTACTGTTGGCTATGCTGAAAGCTTGGTTAATAACTAGTTTATCTAATATCAGTCTCTGACATAAGAAGCAAAATGCCTACACATTTAATAGACTTCTTAAATTTAAATATTTTCACTTACTCATGGGCCACTTATGTAATCTGAGAGAGTAATGAATACCTTTGATGCAAAACAGAAACTCAAGACTGTGTTCAGTCTGCTTCTCCATTATCTCTCAGAGAGACACATGGAACACTTGAGGTTCATTGATAACATCCCTGCTGCATGTCTTTTTTCTCCATGGAATTAGGAAGAGATAACATTGAGAGCATATTGGTGTGTGTGTGTGTGTGTGTGTGTGTGTGTGTGTGTGTGTGTTTTGTGTGAGAGAGAGACAGAAGAGAGAGAGAGAAACAAAAAGGGTATATTTGATTTTCTGTCTTTCTTAGCCTAGATTTTCAGGTGCAAAACCAATTTTGTTTTCTTGATTTTCACTGAGTCCTTCCTAGGCACTTGGGATGTACTTATTAATACAGCTTCGTCTTAAATGAAAGGGAAGGGGAAAAACCCATATGCTTTAGAGTGAAATCATGAATTCTTTATACATTGCATGACCTCCCTGAGAAGTTAGATCAATATATAGAAGACAAGAAAAATTAGCCTGACTTATTCAGGTATGGATTATCTGATATGGTTATTAAATCATTATTGGGCAAGTGTAATAGAAGTTGTTTCAAATTATGCATCACTTTGAACAAACTTTATTGAAGCTTTTACTGCATTAGCCCTAATTACTCACAATAATGATGCAGTGCTCCCTTGAATCAGACCTCCTTTGCTGTGCCAGGGGACTGTGGCAGATCAATAGCTATTGAGCAGTTTGATTACGCAGGCTGACCTGTTGGAACACTGGTGGCAGCCACCGCCGTCCCTCCCTCCGTCCCCCGCTCTCTCCCAGTAGCTCTTGAAAGCACATGTTCTTGGCTGGCCACCCTCTCCTGCATATCCTCTGCAGTCTCTCCTACAAATCAATACCTTCATAATCAGTATGTGTCTCAGACTCTGAGAAACTAATAAATTGCCTCAGACAAAATATTAGGGGGCTCCCTTGCTCCTTCCTGTGCATGCCCCTGTGCTCACTTGAGCTAGAGAAGATTTTTAAACCTTTGATCAACAGTCATTTCTCCCATATTGCAACATTCATAGAATAAGGTCAGAAATGTTCCTTTGTAAACTTGTTCCAAAGATCACCTTTTTGAAAAATAAAGACTACAGATGATAGATGATTTGGCTAGCATTACCCAACAGCCTACAACATGCCTGCTAAATATTTTCCATTTGATTGCTGTGGGGTTACAATATTGAGTAGGTCTTTCTCAGTCTTCCACCATATTCAACACCGGTTAAGTACACAGGTCTTATCTCTCCCTCATTCCTTTTACTCAGGTTATTACTATAGCTTCTGCTCTATGTCAGGCACTATACTAGCTGTAAGTATGGAACATACAGCAGATACTTCAGCATCCATTATTTTTCAATGAAAGAAATGTCTGACTTACATGATTTCAGTATCTTTATGTGATTTCTTAAATGACTTTTGCTTTATAAGCCACCTAGCTTAACTCTTTTTCCCTTGTTATCCCGCTGGCTTGCTCTCCAGAACCATTCTATAGAAAAGATATTATCAATCAGTTGATTCCTACATAAAGGTGGAAGTAATTCTAAATTACTTTGCTTACAGTGAAAGGTAAAAAAAAGGCACTATAAAAAAACAAAAATTAAGAGTTATCAGAAATATATAGAATTACTGAATAATCATCTTATTAAACGAAAGCAAACTCAAAAGCTATTAACTGCCTATTCTATGTTCATATTTTGTTAGAGCTATCTCCGCCATTGGAAAATGAGTTTCACTCAACTGTTCTTCAAAGAAGTAGGGGTCCACAGTTAGAAGAAAGAAATTTGAGCTGGTGGCACTTGCCTGTAATCCTGGTACTTGGGAGGTGGACACAGGAAGATTGCAAGTTCGAGGCCAGGCTCAGAAACTTGCCCTCAACAAATTTGTGAGACCATGTTTTAAAATAAAAAATAAAATGGGGCTGAGGGTATAGTCTAGAAGTAGAATACCCCTGGGTTGAATCTCCAATACCACAAAAAAAAAAAATAAGGAAAATAGAAAATCTGCTTTTGGTCATATTGACCTTATGACAAGTGGGGTTCCACTGCAAATCAGCCAGTAAATCAGGAAAGTTTGCTTCCAACCCAATAACATGACCTCAGGCAAACGTCTGACTCTCAGGAGGCATCCGTTTCTTCATGTGCGCAGTAGAGCCTTGGACACGAGCCCAGTGGTGTGATCCAGCCCTCTCAGGTTTGTGGGAAGCCATTTATCTGTGAGAAGTGAAATCTTAGGAAGGCTTGGCTTCCAGCACCTGGGGAGATCTCTGGCTTGTTTCCCCCAAAAAGTTCTGCTCAGCAGCCTGAGATCCGGAAATGGACCAAATCTGTGCAATTCTCATGAGCCTCTTATATTAGTATTGCCAAAGCAGCCTATCCCTGCATCCTGAAACAGGAGAGTTTTGGCTCAGCTGTGATTCCAAGAGAGGCAGGCTTCAAAGTCTAATACCCACCTGTTTCTTTCAGCTGCTTGACATATTTGTAAATTACTTACTGGGTACAAGCAGAGGAGGCAGGCAGATATAAGCACACATCCCAAGAATGGTGTCTCTCACACTGAATGCAAAGAGTACAAGAGAGGAAAATGGAGGACCACCTGTCTGGCTCCTGGGAAAAATCTGTGCTTTGCAAGCAAAGGTAGAAACACACAAATCTCTAAATCCATAAAGGGAGGTCTCCAGGGCCTGACTGAGAAGGTAGAATACTCAGTTGTCAGGGTAGGCAGTGCAGAACACAGCCTAGATCTTTTGGTTTAGACAAGTGATGTCCTTCTGCTGCCCCATTCATGGCACTAGGTTTCACTTCTGGAAGTCTGTGCACAGGGCTCCTCTGCACAGAGCCTCCTACAAAAGGAGTTACTGGTGCTTCAAGCCTCAGTTGGCTTCCTCTCCATTCTTCCAAGTTCTGCCTTCCTTCAATTCTTGTTCTCCTTAGCACCATTTGCCTGCCATCTCCACCAAAAATTTTCATTTCATATCAAATGTATGAAAGGGATGGAGGTACATGTTCATTTTTGAGAGATTATCCTATTTCTTCAGAGCAAGAGTTCCTAAACAACTGAGAAGAGCATCGTATGCATAAA
The DNA here is from genome assembly GCF_963383645.1 of Muscardinus avellanarius. Lineage (NCBI taxonomy): Eukaryota > Metazoa > Chordata > Mammalia > Rodentia > Gliridae > Muscardinus > Muscardinus avellanarius. Next base: position 6,384 of record NW_027664504.1, read on the forward strand.
ATGCTAAAACCTAGTCCCAGAAAAATAAGTTGTGTGGTTAGGTAAGATTGTGGAATTCTGTGTCTCTCCTGTCCAGAGCCTGACAGTGTGTACTAGTGTGCAGGAAGGAAGGAAGGCAGCATCCTCTAAGTTTGTCTCACACTCAGAAAAACATTTTCCCCCACAAAACACCTGATTTCAATATTTTGTTGAGCCCTTTTTGGGAAGTGACATTCTACATATTTCTTCCATATTTTTTTGTAATGTGTGTGGTACTAGAGATTGAATCCAGGGCCATTCTATGTCTGAGCTACACCCCCAGCCTATTTTATTTTATTTTGAAACATGATGTGGCTAAATTTCTGAGAGCCTCCCTAAATTTGAGACTAATTTGAAACTACCATTCTCCTGTTTCAGCCTCCCAAGTAAAATTACAGGTGTCTACCACCATTCCTGATTATTTTAATTGGACACATTTTTGATTACCAATGATTTCTATGAAGGAGATAGGTATGAAGACAAGTTGAGTTCTCTGTCCAAAGAAGCACAATAAATGAGGATATGTGTTTGGAGTGAATATCAATGAGTCTCTACTTATAATAGACATTTCCAAATAACTGCAGTACACTTACCACATT
>NW_027664503.1:0-121000 GCF_963383645.1 Muscardinus avellanarius
GATGGATGGATGGATGGATGGATGGCAAAGAAAAAGAGAGAAAGCAGATCCCATTGCACTCTGTCTGCAGGATGGATTGTAGGTGTGTCCCGGTTCCATACTGGTTCACCCCCCCCCCCTTGTAGCCCAGGGTCCCCAGCGTGGAAGATGCTGATGGTGTATGTGGTGTTGCCTAGGGCAATGTGCTATTCAGTGCATGCGTCCGTCCAGTGTGGCCACGTCTGTCTATCCCGAAAGCCCCCCATATCCCTGGTGTTTGTTTTTTTGTTTGTTTGTTTGTTTGTTGATTGTTTGTTTATTGAGTGTATGTTAGGTGTGTGGGAGTGAGGTTGTGAGTGGGCTCCCGAGTGTGCGTGGGGCTGGGGTTTTGGGCGGGGAGGCAGAGGCAGGCGTTGAGTGTGAGTGTGTTTGGAGGGTGTTGTGGGTGCAGGTGTGGGTTCCCGGGCAGCGTGTGCGGGGTGCGACGGGAGTGGAGGGCGTAGGGCTTGGGGCTGTGTGTGTCGGGCAGGCAGGCGGGCGGGCGAGAAAGGAGACGGGGCGGGGAGCGCTGGCGAGGAAGGGGCGAGCGGGCTGGGTGTGTGTGTTGAGTGTGGGTGGTGGTGTGAGTGGGCGTCGTGGTGGTTGGGGTGGTGTTTTGTGTTTTGGGTGGTGGGGGAGCAAAAAGGGTCTCGCTAAGTTGCTGAAGGTCTCCGGCTGGCCTCGATCCTCCTGTCTCAGCCTCCCAAGCGCTAGGATGACAGGCGTGCGCCACCACGCCAGGCGCTGGCGCAGCCGGCTCCGCGGCCCTTTCACCGCTCGCCCGATGACGCAGCCGCCCTCCCCGGCGCCGCTCGCTCCACACCGCCACCTGCTGGGCCACACTCGCAAACACGCCGCCCTCCCCGACAGCCTCCCAGCGGCCGCCCTCCACCCCTCACCAACACCAGGCCCACCCCAAACACACCCCCTGCACCTCCCACAGCACACACCGCGCGCACACACCCCGATTCACGCTCTTCTTCGCTTCACCAGCCACCTCCACTTGCAACCTCCTGCACAAATACAAACAGTGCCTCTCGACCCTGGACACCAGCACAAGGCCCGCCTCAGGCCACACTGCCCGGGCCCAGGGCCCACATGCACACGCCTCACAAACACGCTCACCCACCCTCAGGACACCGGGCAACTTTCGCCTTGGGGGCACCTACCTCCCTGTGGCCCACGGGCTCCCTCACACACTGGGTCACACGGAGCGTGGGCGTGCCTGCCTGCGCGTGTGAGGTCACATACGCATTTTCACGTGGAAAAGCCCAACTGCACACTTGGAAGGGGACACCGGATCCCATGGCACCGCCCCCTCACCATACTATCACGATGGAGGAGGCTACTCAAAAGTAGCAAGTGCTGGCAGTGCCATTTCCTGCTAAAAGCATCTGTGGCTTCAACCCTCGGTGCCCGGGGGTGAATGGATAAAAGGAAGGATGGATTGAAATGGATGGATGGATGGATGGATGGATGGATGGATGGATGGATCCATGGATGCATGGAAGCATGGATGGAAGTTAGGATGAAAGGATGGGTGCATGGGTGGATGGATGCATGGATTGATGGTCGAATGGAAGCATGATTGAAAAGATGGAAGGAAGGATGGTTGGATGGGTGGAAGGATGGATGGAAGTTAGGATGAAAGGATGGGTGGATGGGTGGATGGATGCATGGCTGCATGGATTGATGGTCGAATGGAAGCATGGTTGAAAGATGGAAGAAAGGATGGAAGGAAGGATGGATGTCTGGGTGGAAGGAAAAATGGATGGATGGATGGATGGATGGATGGCAAAGAAAAAGAGAGAAAGCAGATCCCATTGCACTCTGTCTGCAGGATGGATTGTAGGTGTGTCCCGGTTCCATACTGGTTCACCCCCCCCCCTTGTAGCCCAGGGTCCCCAGCGTGGAAGATGCTGATGGTGTATGTGGTGTTGCCTAGGGCACTGTGCTATTCAGTGCATGCGTCCGTCCAGTGTGGCCACGTCTGTCTATCCCGAAAGCCCCCCATATCCCTGGTGTTTGTTTTTTTGTTTGTTTGTTTGTTTGTTGATTGTTTGTTTATTGAGTGTATGTTAGGTGTGTGGGAGTGAGGTTGTGAGTGGGCTCCCGAGTGTGCGTGGGGCTGGGGTTTTGGGCGGGGAGGCAGAGGCAGGCGTTGAGTGTGAGTGTGTTTGGAGGGTGTTGTGGGTGCAGGTGTGGGTTCCCGGGCAGCGTGTGCGGGGTGCGACGGGAGTGGAGGGCGTAGGGCTTGGGGCTGTGTGTGTCGGGCAGGCAGGCGGGCGGGCGAGAAAGGAGACGGGGCGGGGAGCGCTGGCGAGGAAGGGGCGAGCGGGCTGGGTGTGTGTGTTGAGTGTGGGTGGTGGTGTGAGTGGGCGTCGTGGTGGTTGGGGTGGTGTTTTGTGTTTTGGGTGGTGGGGGAGCAAAAAGGGTCTCGCTAAGTTGCTGAAGGTCTCCGGCTGGCCTCGATCCTCCTGTCTCAGCCTCCCAAGCGCTAGGATGACAGGCGTGCGCCACCACGCCAGGCGCTGGCGCAGCCGGCTCCGCGGCCCTTTCACCGCTCGCCCGATGACGCAGCCGCCCTCCCCGGCGCCGCTCGCTCCACACCGCCACCTGCTGGGCCACACTCGCAAACACGCCGCCCTCCCCGACAGCCTCCCAGCGGCCGCCCTCCACCCCTCACCAACACCAGGCCCACCCCAAACACACCCCCTGCACCTCCCACAGCACACACCGCGCGCACACACCCCGATTCACGCTCTTCTTCGCTTCACCAGCCACCTCCACTTGCAACCTCCTGCACAAATACAAACAGTGCCTCTCGACCCTGGACACCAGCACAAGGCCCGCCTCAGGCCACACTGCCCGGGCCCACATGCACACGCCTCACAAACACGCTCACCCACCCTCAGGACACCGGGCAACTTTCGCCTTGGGGGCACCTACCTCCCTGTGGCCCACGGGCTCCCTCACACACTGGGTCACACGGAGCGTGGGCGTGCCTGCCTGCGCGTGTGAGGTCACATACGCATTTTCACGTGGAAAAGCCCAACTGCACACTTGGAAGGGGACACCGGATCCCATGGCACCGCCCCCTCACCATACTATCACGATGGAGGAGGCTACTCAAAAGTAGAAAGTGCTGGCAGTGCCATTTCCTGCTAAAAGCATCTGTGGCTTCAACCCTCGGTGCCCGGGGGTGAATGGATAAATGGAAGGATGGATTGAAACGGATGGATGGATGCATGGATGGATGCATGGATGGAGGCATGGATGGAGGCATGGGTGGATGCATGGATGCATGGATGGAAGTTAGGATGAAAGGATGGGTGCATGGGTGGATGGATGCATGGATTGATGGTCGAATGGAAGCATGATTGAAAAGATGGAAGGAAGGATGGTTGGATGGGTGGAAGGATGGATGGAAGTTAGGATGAAAGGATGGGTGGATGGATGGATGGCTGCATGGCTGCATGGATTGATGGTCGAATGGAAGCATGGTTGAAAGATGGAAGGAAGGATGGAAGGATGGATGGATGGATGGGTGGAAGGATGGATGGATGGATGGATGGATGGATGGCAAAGAAAAAGAGAGAAAGCAGATCCCATTGCACTCTGTCTGCAGGATGGATTGTAGGTGTGTCCCGGTTCCATACTGGTTCACCCCCCCCCCCTTGTAGCCCAGGGTCCCCAGCGTGGAAGATGCTGATGGTGTATGTGGTGTTGCCTAGGGCAATGTGCTATTCAGTGCATGCGTCCGTCCAGTGTGGCCACGTCTGTCTATCCCGAAAGCCCCCCATATCCCTGGTGTTTGTTTTTTTGTTTGTTTGTTTGTTTGTTGATTGTTTGTTTATTGAGTGTATGTTAGGTGTGTGGGAGTGAGGTTGTGAGTGGGCTCCCGAGTGTGCGTGGGGCTGGGGTTTTGGGCGGGGAGGCAGAGGCAGGCGTTGAGTGTGAGTGTGTTTGGAGGGTGTTGTGGGTGCAGGTGTGGGTTCCCGGGCAGCGTGTGCGGGGTGCGACGGGAGTGGAGGGCGTAGGGCTTGGGGCTGTGTGTGTCGGGCAGGCAGGCGGGCGGGCGAGAAAGGAGACGGGGCGGGGAGCGCTGGCGAGGAAGGGGCGAGCGGGCTGGGTGTGTGTGTTGAGTGTGGGTGGTGGTGTGAGTGGGCGTCGTGGTGGTTGGGGTGGTGTTTTGTGTTTTGGGTGGTGGGGGAGCAAAAAGGGTCTCGCTAAGTTGCTGAAGGTCTCCGGCTGGCCTCGATCCTCCTGTCTCAGCCTCCCAAGCGATAGGATGACAGGCGTGCGCCACCACGCCAGGCGCTGGCGCAGCCGGCTCCGCGGCCCTTTCACCGCTCGCCCGATGACGCAGCCGCCCTCCCCGGCGCCGCTCGCTCCACACCGCCACCTGCTGGGCCACACTCGCAAACACGCCGCCCTCCCCGACAGCCTCCCAGCGGCCGCCCTCCACCCCTCACCAACACCAGGCCCACCCCAAACACACCCCCTGCACCTCCCACAGCACACACCGCGCGCACACACCCCGATTCACGCTCTTCTTCGCTTCACCAGCCACCTCCACTTGCAACCTCCTGCACAAATACAAACAGTGCCTCTCGACCCTGGACACCAGCACAAGGCCCGCCTCAGGCCACACTGCCCGGGCCCAGGGCCCACATGCACACGCCTCACAAACACGCTCACCCACCCTCAGGACACCGGGCAACTTTCGCCTTGGGGGCACCTACCTCCCTGTGGCCCACGGGCTCCCTCACACACTGGGTCACACGGAGCGTGGGCGTGCCTGCCTGCGCGTGTGAGGTCACATACGCATTTTCACGTGGAAAAGCCCAACTGCACACTTGGAAGGGGACACCGGATCCCATGGCACCGCCCCCTCACCATACTATCACGATGGAGGAGGCTACTCAAAAGTAGCAAGTGCTGGCAGTGCCATTTCCTGCTAAAAGCATCTGTGGCTTCAACCCTCGGTGCCCGGGGGTGAATGGATAAAAGGAAGGATGGATTGAAATGGATGGATGGATGGATGGATGGATGGATGGATGGATGGATCCATGGATGCATGGAAGCATGGATGGAAGTTAGGATGAAAGGATGGGTGCATGGGTGGATGGATGCATGGATTGATGGTCGAATGGAAGCATGATTGAAAAGATGGAAGGAAGGATGGTTGGATGGGTGGAAGGATGGATGGAAGTTAGGATGAAAGGATGGGTGGATGGGTGGATGGATGCATGGCTGCATGGATTGATGGTCGAATGGAAGCATGGTTGAAAGATGGAAGAAAGGATGGAAGGAAGGATGGATGTCTGGGTGGAAGGAAAAATGGATGGATGGATGGATGGATGGATGGCAAAGAAAAAGAGAGAAAGCAGATCCCATTGCACTCTGTCTGCAGGATGGATTGTAGGTGTGTCCCGGTTCCATACTGGTTCACCCCCCCCCCCTTGTAGCCCAGGGTCCCCAGCGTGGAAGATGCTGATGGTGTATGTGGTGTTGCCTAGGGCACTGTGCTATTCAGTGCATGCGTCCGTCCAGTGTGGCCACGTCTGTCTATCCCGAAAGCCCCCCATATCCCTGGTGTTTGTTTTTTTGTTTGTTTGTTTGTTTGTTGATTGTTTGTTTATTGAGTGTATGTTAGGTGTGTGGGAGTGAGGTTGTGAGTGGGCTCCCGAGTGTGCGTGGGGTGGGGCTGGGGTTTTGGGCGGGGAGGCAGAGGCAGGCGTTGAGTGTGAGTGTGTTTGGAGGGTGTTGTGGGTGCAGGTGTGGGTTCCCGGGCAGCGTGTGCGGGGTGCGACGGGAGTGGAGGGCGTAGGGCTTGGGGCTGTGTGTGTCGGGCAGGCAGGCGGGCGGGCGAGAAAGGAGACGGGGCGGGGAGCGCTGGCGAGGAAGGGGCGAGCGGGCTGGGTGTGTGTGTTGAGTGTGGGTGGTGGTGTGAGTGGGCGTCGTGGTGGTTGGGGTGGTGTTTTGTGTTTTGGGTGGTGGGGGAGCAAAAAGGGTCTCGCTAAGTTGCTGAAGGTCTCCGGCTGGCCTCGATCCTCCTGTCTCAGCCTCCCAAGCGCTAGGATGACAGGCGTGCGCCACCACGCCAGGCGCTGGCGCAGCCGGCTCCGCGGCCCTTTCACCGCTCGCCCGATGACGCAGCCGCCCTCCCCGGCGCCGCTCGCTCCACACCGCCACCTGCTGGGCCACACTCGCAAACACGCCGCCCTCCCCGACAGCCTCCCAGCGGCCGCCCTCCACCCCTCACCAACACCAGGCCCACCCCAAACACACCCCCTGCACCTCCCACAGCACACACCGCGCGCACACACCCCGATTCACGCTCTTCTTCGCTTCACCAGCCACCTCCACTTGCAACCTCCTGCACAAATACAAACAGTGCCTCTCGACCCTGGACACCAGCACAAGGCCCGCCTCAGGCCACACTGCCCGGGCCCACATGCACACGCCTCACAAACACGCTCACCCACCCTCAGGACACCGGGCAACTTTCGCCTTGGGGGCACCTACCTCCCTGTGGCCCACGGGCTCCCTCACACACTGGGTCACACGGAGCGTGGGCGTGCCTGCCTGCGCGTGTGAGGTCACATACGCATTTTCACGTGGAAAAGCCCAACTGCACACTTGGAAGGGGACACCGGATCCCATGGCACCGCCCCCTCACCATACTATCACGATGGAGGAGGCTACTCAAAAGTAGAAAGTGCTGGCAGTGCCATTTCCTGCTAAAAGCATCTGTGGCTTCAACCCTCGGTGCCCGGGGGTGAATGGATAAATGGAAGGATGGATTGAAACGGATGGATGGATGCATGGATGGATGCATGGATGGAGGCATGGATGGAGGCATGGGTGGATGCATGGATGCATGGATGGAAGTTAGGATGAAAGGATGGGTGCATGGGTGGATGGATGCATGGATTGATGGTCGAATGGAAGCATGATTGAAAAGATGGAAGGAAGGATGGTTGGATGGGTGGAAGGATGGATGGAAGTTAGGATGAAAGGATGGGTGGATGGATGGATGGCTGCATGGCTGCATGGATTGATGGTCGAATGGAAGCATGGTTGAAAGATGGAAGGAAGGATGGAAGGATGGATGGATGGATGGGTGGAAGGATGGATGGATGGATGGATGGATGGCAAAGAAAAAGAGAGAAAGCAGATCCCATTGCACTCTGTCTGCAGGATGGATTGTAGGTGTGTCCCGGTTCCATACTGGTTCACCCCCCCCCCTTGTAGCCCAGGGTCCCCAGCGTGGAAGATGCTGATGGTGTATGTGGTGTTGCCTAGGGCAATGTGCTATTCAGTGCATGCGTCCGTCCAGTGTGGCCACGTCTGTCTATCCCGAAAGCCCCCCATATCCCTGGTGTTTGTTTTTTTGTTTGTTTGTTTGTTTGTTGATTGTTTGTTTATTGAGTGTATGTTAGGTGTGTGGGAGTGAGGTTGTGAGTGGGCTCCCGAGTGTGCGTGGGGCTGGGGTTTTGGGCGGGGAGGCAGAGGCAGGCGTTGAGTGTGAGTGTGTTTGGAGGGTGTTGTGGGTGCAGGTGTGGGTTCCCGGGCAGCGTGTGCGGGGTGCGACGGGAGTGGAGGGCGTAGGGCTTGGGGCTGTGTGTGTCGGGCAGGCAGGCGGGCGGGCGAGAAAGGAGACGGGGCGGGGAGCGCTGGCGAGGAAGGGGCGAGCGGGCTGGGTGTGTGTGTTGAGTGTGGGTGGTGGTGTGAGTGGGCGTCGTGGTGGTTGGGGTGGTGTTTTGTGTTTTGGGTGGTGGGGGAGCAAAAAGGGTCTCGCTAAGTTGCTGAAGGTCTCCGGCTGGCCTCGATCCTCCTGTCTCAGCCTCCCAAGCGCTAGGATGACAGGCGTGCGCCACCACGCCAGGCGCTGGCGCAGCCGGCTCCGCGGCCCTTTCACCGCTCGCCCGATGACGCAGCCGCCCTCCCCGGCGCCGCTCGCTCCACACCGCCACCTGCTGGGCCACACTCGCAAACACGCCGCCCTCCCCGACAGCCTCCCAGCGGCCGCCCTCCACCCCTCACCAACACCAGGCCCACCCCAAACACACCCCCTGCACCTCCCACAGCACACACCGCGCGCACACACCCCGATTCACGCTCTTCTTCGCTTCACCAGCCACCTCCACTTGCAACCTCCTGCACAAATACAAACAGTGCCTCTCGACCCTGGACACCAGCACAAGGCCCGCCTCAGGCCACACTGCCCGGGCCCAGGGCCCACATGCACACGCCTCACAAACACGCTCACCCACCCTCAGGACACCGGGCAACTTTCGCCTTGGGGGCACCTACCTCCCTGTGGCCCACGGGCTCCCTCACACACTGGGTCACACGGAGCGTGGGCGTGCCTGCCTGCGCGTGTGAGGTCACATACGCATTTTCACGTGGAAAAGCCCAACTGCACACTTGGAAGGGGACACCGGATCCCATGGCACCGCCCCCTCACCATACTATCACGATGGAGGAGGCTACTCAAAAGTAGCAAGTGCTGGCAGTGCCATTTCCTGCTAAAAGCATCTGTGGCTTCAACCCTCGGTGCCCGGGGGTGAATGGATAAAAGGAAGGATGGATTGAAATGGATGGATGGATGGATGGATGGATGGATGGATGGATGGATCCATGGATGCATGGAAGCATGGATGGAAGTTAGGATGAAAGGATGGGTGCATGGGTGGATGGATGCATGGATTGATGGTCGAATGGAAGCATGATTGAAAAGATGGAAGGAAGGATGGTTGGATGGGTGGAAGGATGGATGGAAGTTAGGATGAAAGGATGGGTGGATGGGTGGATGGATGCATGGCTGCATGGATTGATGGTCGAATGGAAGCATGGTTGAAAGATGGAAGAAAGGATGGAAGGAAGGATGGATGTCTGGGTGGAAGGAAAAATGGATGGATGGATGGATGGATGGATGGCAAAGAAAAAGAGAGAAAGCAGATCCCATTGCACTCTGTCTGCAGGATGGATTGTAGGTGTGTCCCGGTTCCATACTGGTTCACCCCCCCCCCCTTGTAGCCCAGGGTCCCCAGCGTGGAAGATGCTGATGGTGTATGTGGTGTTGCCTAGGGCACTGTGCTATTCAGTGCATGCGTCCGTCCAGTGTGGCCACGTCTGTCTATCCCGAAAGCCCCCCATATCCCTGGTGTTTGTTTTTTTGTTTGTTTGTTTGTTTGTTGATTGTTTGTTTATTGAGTGTATGTTAGGTGTGTGGGAGTGAGGTTGTGAGTGGGCTCCCGAGTGTGCGTGGGGCTGGGGTTTTGGGCGGGGAGGCAGAGGCAGGCGTTGAGTGTGAGTGTGTTTGGAGGGTGTTGTGGGTGCAGGTGTGGGTTCCCGGGCAGCGTGTGCGGGGTGCGACGGGAGTGGAGGGCGTAGGGCTTGGGGCTGTGTGTGTCGGGCAGGCAGGCGGGCGGGCGAGAAAGGAGACGGGGCGGGGAGCGCTGGCGAGGAAGGGGCGAGCGGGCTGGGTGTGTGTGTTGAGTGTGGGTGGTGGTGTGAGTGGGCGTCGTGGTGGTTGGGGTGGTGTTTTGTGTTTTGGGTGGTGGGGGAGCAAAAAGGGTCTCGCTAAGTTGCTGAAGGTCTCCGGCTGGCCTCGATCCTCCTGTCTCAGCCTCCCAAGCGCTAGGATGACAGGCGTGCGCCACCACGCCAGGCGCTGGCGCAGCCGGCTCCGCGGCCCTTTCACCGCTCGCCCGATGACGCAGCCGCCCTCCCCGGCGCCGCTCGCTCCACACCGCCACCTGCTGGGCCACACTCGCAAACACGCCGCCCTCCCCGACAGCCTCCCAGCGGCCGCCCTCCACCCCTCACCAACACCAGGCCCACCCCAAACACACCCCCTGCACCTCCCACAGCACACACCGCGCGCACACACCCCGATTCACGCTCTTCTTCGCTTCACCAGCCACCTCCACTTGCAACCTCCTGCACAAATACAAACAGTGCCTCTCGACCCTGGACACCAGCACAAGGCCCGCCTCAGGCCACACTGCCCGGGCCCAGGGCCCACATGCACACGCCTCACAAACACGCTCACCCACCCTCAGGACACCGGGCAACTTTCGCCTTGGGGGCACCTACCTCCCTGTGGCCCACGGGCTCCCTCACACACTGGGTCACACGGAGCGTGGGCGTGCCTGCCTGCGCGTGTGAGGTCACATACGCATTTTCACGTGGAAAAGCCCAACTGCACACTTGGAAGGGGACACCGGATCCCATGGCACCGCCCCCTCACCATACTATCACGATGGAGGAGGCTACTCAAAAGTAGCAAGTGCTGGCAGTGCCATTTCCTGCTAAAAGCATCTGTGGCTTCAACCCTCGGTGCCCGGGGGTGAATGGATAAAAGGAAGGATGGATTGAAATGGATGGATGGATGGATGGATGGATGGATGGATGGATGGATGGATCCATGGATGCATGGAAGCATGGATGGAAGTTAGGATGAAAGGATGGGTGCATGGGTGGATGGATGCATGGATTGATGGTCGAATGGAAGCATGATTGAAAAGATGGAAGGAAGGATGGTTGGATGGGTGGAAGGATGGATGGAAGTTAGGATGAAAGGATGGGTGGATGGGTGGATGGATGCATGGCTGCATGGATTGATGGTCGAATGGAAGCATGGTTGAAAGATGGAAGAAAGGATGGAAGGAAGGATGGATGTCTGGGTGGAAGGAAAAATGGATGGATGGATGGATGGATGGATGGCAAAGAAAAAGAGAGAAAGCAGATCCCATTGCACTCTGTCTGCAGGATGGATTGTAGGTGTGTCCCGGTTCCATACTGGTTCACCCCCCCCCCTTGTAGCCCAGGGTCCCCAGCGTGGAAGATGCTGATGGTGTATGTGGTGTTGCCTAGGGCACTGTGCTATTCAGTGCATGCGTCCGTCCAGTGTGGCCACGTCTGTCTATCCCGAAAGCCCCCCATATCCCTGGTGTTTGTTTTTTTGTTTGTTTGTTTGTTTGTTGATTGTTTGTTTATTGAGTGTATGTTAGGTGTGTGGGAGTGAGGTTGTGAGTGGGCTCCCGAGTGTGCGTGGGGCTGGGGTTTTGGGCGGGGAGGCAGAGGCAGGCGTTGAGTGTGAGTGTGTTTGGAGGGTGTTGTGGGTGCAGGTGTGGGTTCCCGGGCAGCGTGTGCGGGGTGCGACGGGAGTGGAGGGCGTAGGGCTTGGGGCTGTGTGTGTCGGGCAGGCAGGCGGGCGGGCGAGAAAGGAGACGGGGCGGGGAGCGCTGGCGAGGAAGGGGCGAGCGGGCTGGGTGTGTGTGTTGAGTGTGGGTGGTGGTGTGAGTGGGCGTCGTGGTGGTTGGGGTGGTGTTTTGTGTTTTGGGTGGTGGGGGAGCAAAAAGGGTCTCGCTAAGTTGCTGAAGGTCTCCGGCTGGCCTCGATCCTCCTGTCTCAGCCTCCCAAGCGCTAGGATGACAGGCGTGCGCCACCACGCCAGGCGCTGGCGCAGCCGGCTCCGCGGCCCTTTCACCGCTCGCCCGATGACGCAGCCGCCCTCCCCGGCGCCGCTCGCTCCACACCGCCACCTGCTGGGCCACACTCGCAAACACGCCGCCCTCCCCGACAGCCTCCCAGCGGCCGCCCTCCACCCCTCACCAACACCAGGCCCACCCCAAACACACCCCCTGCACCTCCCACAGCACACACCGCGCGCACACACCCCGATTCACGCTCTTCTTCGCTTCACCAGCCACCTCCACTTGCAACCTCCTGCACAAATACAAACAGTGCCTCTCGACCCTGGACACCAGCACAAGGCCCGCCTCAGGCCACACTGCCCGGGCCCACATGCACACGCCTCACAAACACGCTCACCCACCCTCAGGACACCGGGCAACTTTCGCCTTGGGGGCACCTACCTCCCTGTGGCCCACGGGCTCCCTCACACACTGGGTCACACGGAGCGTGGGCGTGCCTGCCTGCGCGTGTGAGGTCACATACGCATTTTCACGTGGAAAAGCCCAACTGCACACTTGGAAGGGGACACCGGATCCCATGGCACCGCCCCCTCACCATACTATCACGATGGAGGAGGCTACTCAAAAGTAGAAAGTGCTGGCAGTGCCATTTCCTGCTAAAAGCATCTGTGGCTTCAACCCTCGGTGCCCGGGGGTGAATGGATAAATGGAAGGATGGATTGAAACGGATGGATGGATGCATGGATGGATGCATGGATGGAGGCATGGATGGAGGCATGGGTGGATGCATGGATGCATGGATGGAAGTTAGGATGAAAGGATGGGTGCATGGGTGGATGGATGCATGGATTGATGGTCGAATGGAAGCATGATTGAAAAGATGGAAGGAAGGATGGTTGGATGGGTGGAAGGATGGATGGAAGTTAGGATGAAAGGATGGGTGGATGGATGGATGGCTGCATGGCTGCATGGATTGATGGTCGAATGGAAGCATGGTTGAAAGATGGAAGGAAGGATGGAAGGATGGATGGATGGATGGGTGGAAGGATGGATGGATGGATGGATGGATGGCAAAGAAAAAGAGAGAAAGCAGATCCCATTGCACTCTGTCTGCAGGATGGATTGTAGGTGTGTCCCGGTTCCATACTGGTTCACCCCCCCCCCTTGTAGCCCAGGGTCCCCAGCGTGGAAGATGCTGATGGTGTATGTGGTGTTGCCTAGGGCAATGTGCTATTCAGTGCATGCGTCCGTCCAGTGTGGCCACGTCTGTCTATCCCGAAAGCCCCCCATATCCCTGGTGTTTGTTTTTTTGTTTGTTTGTTTGTTTGTTGATTGTTTGTTTATTGAGTGTATGTTAGGTGTGTGGGAGTGAGGTTGTGAGTGGGCTCCCGAGTGTGCGTGGGGCTGGGGTTTTGGGCGGGGAGGCAGAGGCAGGCGTTGAGTGTGAGTGTGTTTGGAGGGTGTTGTGGGTGCAGGTGTGGGTTCCCGGGCAGCGTGTGCGGGGTGCGACGGGAGTGGAGGGCGTAGGGCTTGGGGCTGTGTGTGTCGGGCAGGCAGGCGGGCGGGCGAGAAAGGAGACGGGGCGGGGAGCGCTGGCGAGGAAGGGGCGAGCGGGCTGGGTGTGTGTGTTGAGTGTGGGTGGTGGTGTGAGTGGGCGTCGTGGTGGTTGGGGTGGTGTTTTGTGTTTTGGGTGGTGGGGGAGCAAAAAGGGTCTCGCTAAGTTGCTGAAGGTCTCCGGCTGGCCTCGATCCTCCTGTCTCAGCCTCCCAAGCGCTAGGATGACAGGCGTGCGCCACCACGCCAGGCGCTGGCGCAGCCGGCTCCGCGGCCCTTTCACCGCTCGCCCGATGACGCAGCCGCCCTCCCCGGCGCCGCTCGCTCCACACCGCCACCTGCTGGGCCACACTCGCAAACACGCCGCCCTCCCCGACAGCCTCCCAGCGGCCGCCCTCCACCCCTCACCAACACCAGGCCCACCCCAAACACACCCCCTGCACCTCCCACAGCACACACCGCGCGCACACACCCCGATTCACGCTCTTCTTCGCTTCACCAGCCACCTCCACTTGCAACCTCCTGCACAAATACAAACAGTGCCTCTCGACCCTGGACACCAGCACAAGGCCCGCCTCAGGCCACACTGCCCGGGCCCACATGCACACGCCTCACAAACACGCTCACCCACCCTCAGGACACCGGGCAACTTTCGCCTTGGGGGCACCTACCTCCCTGTGGCCCACGGGCTCCCTCACACACTGGGTCACACGGAGCGTGGGCGTGCCTGCCTGCGCGTGTGAGGTCACATACGCATTTTCACGTGGAAAAGCCCAACTGCACACTTGGAAGGGGACACCGGATCCCATGGCACCGCCCCCTCACCATACTATCACGATGGAGGAGGCTACTCAAAAGTAGCAAGTGCTGGCAGTGCCATTTCCTGCTAAAAGCATCTGTGGCTTCAACCCTCGGTGCCCGGGGGTGAATGGATAAAAGGAAGGATGGATTGAAATGGATGGATGGATGGATGGATGGATGGATGGATGGATGGATGGATCCATGGATGCATGGAAGCATGGATGGAAGTTAGGATGAAAGGATGGGTGCATGGGTGGATGGATGCATGGATTGATGGTCGAATGGAAGCATGATTGAAAAGATGGAAGGAAGGATGGTTGGATGGGTGGAAGGATGGATGGAAGTTAGGATGAAAGGATGGGTGGATGGGTGGATGGATGCATGGCTGCATGGATTGATGGTCGAATGGAAGCATGGTTGAAAGATGGAAGAAAGGATGGAAGGAAGGATGGATGTCTGGGTGGAAGGAAAAATGGATGGATGGATGGATGGATGGATGGCAAAGAAAAAGAGAGAAAGCAGATCCCATTGCACTCTGTCTGCAGGATGGATTGTAGGTGTGTCCCGGTTCCATACTGGTTCACCCCCCCCCCTTGTAGCCCAGGGTCCCCAGCGTGGAAGATGCTGATGGTGTATGTGGTGTTGCCTAGGGCAATGTGCTATTCAGTGCATGCGTCCGTCCAGTGTGGCCACGTCTGTCTATCCCGAAAGCCCCCCATATCCCTGGTGTTTGTTTTTTTGTTTGTTTGTTTGTTTGTTGATTGTTTGTTTATTGAGTGTATGTTAGGTGTGTGGGAGTGAGGTTGTGAGTGGGCTCCCGAGTGTGCGTGGGGCTGGGGTTTTGGGCGGGGAGGCAGAGGCAGGCGTTGAGTGTGAGTGTGTTTGGAGGGTGTTGTGGGTGCAGGTGTGGGTTCCCGGGCAGCGTGTGCGGGGTGCGACGGGAGTGGAGGGCGTAGGGCTTGGGGCTGTGTGTGTCGGGCAGGCAGGCGGGCGGGCGAGAAAGGAGACGGGGCGGGGAGCGCTGGCGAGGAAGGGGCGAGCGGGCTGGGTGTGTGTGTTGAGTGTGGGTGGTGGTGTGAGTGGGCGTCGTGGTGGTTGGGGTGGTGTTTTGTGTTTTGGGTGGTGGGGGAGCAAAAAGGGTCTCGCTAAGTTGCTGAAGGTCTCCGGCTGGCCTCGATCCTCCTGTCTCAGCCTCCCAAGCGCTAGGATGACAGGCGTGCGCCACCACGCCAGGCGCTGGCGCAGCCGGCTCCGCGGCCCTTTCACCGCTCGCCCGATGACGCAGCCGCCCTCCCCGGCGCCGCTCGCTCCACACCGCCACCTGCTGGGCCACACTCGCAAACACGCCGCCCTCCCCGACAGCCTCCCAGCGGCCGCCCTCCACCCCTCACCAACACCAGGCCCACCCCAAACACACCCCCTGCACCTCCCACAGCACACACCGCGCGCACACACCCCGATTCACGCTCTTCTTCGCTTCACCAGCCACCTCCACTTGCAACCTCCTGCACAAATACAAACAGTGCCTCTCGACCCTGGACACCAGCACAAGGCCCGCCTCAGGCCACACTGCCCGGGCCCAGGGCCCACATGCACACGCCTCACAAACACGCTCACCCACCCTCAGGACACCGGGCAACTTTCGCCTTGGGGGCACCTACCTCCCTGTGGCCCACGGGCTCCCTCACACACTGGGTCACACGGAGCGTGGGCGTGCCTGCCTGCGCGTGTGAGGTCACATACGCATTTTCACGTGGAAAAGCCCAACTGCACACTTGGAAGGGGACACCGGATCCCATGGCACCGCCCCCTCACCATACTATCACGATGGAGGAGGCTACTCAAAAGTAGCAAGTGCTGGCAGTGCCATTTCCTGCTAAAAGCATCTGTGGCTTCAACCCTCGGTGCCCGGGGGTGAATGGATAAAAGGAAGGATGGATTGAAATGGATAGATGGATGGATGGATGGATGGATGGATGGATGGATCCATGGATGCATGGAAGCATGGATGGAAGTTAGGATGAAAGGATGGGTGCATGGGTGGATGGATGCATGGATTGATGGTCGAATGGAAGCATGATTGAAAAGATGGAAGGAAGGATGGTTGGATGGGTGGAAGGATGGATGGAAGTTAGGATGAAAGGATGGGTGGATGGGTGGATGGATGCATGGCTGCATGGATTGATGGTCGAATGGAAGCATGGTTGAAAGATGGAAGAAAGGATGGAAGGAAGGATGGATGTCTGGGTGGAAGGAAAAATGGATGGATGGATGGATGGATGGATGGCAAAGAAAAAGAGAGAAAGCAGATCCCATTGCACTCTGTCTGCAGGATGGATTGTAGGTGTGTCCCGGTTCCATACTGGTTCACCCCCCCCCCTTGTAGCCCAGGGTCCCCAGCGTGGAAGATGCTGATGGTGTATGTGGTGTTGCCTAGGGCACTGTGCTATTCAGTGCATGCGTCCGTCCAGTGTGGCCACGTCTGTCTATCCCGAAAGCCCCCCATATCCCTGGTGTTTGTTTTTTTGTTTGTTTGTTTGTTTGTTGATTGTTTGTTTATTGAGTGTATGTTAGGTGTGTGGGAGTGAGGTTGTGAGTGGGCTCCCGAGTGTGCGTGGGGCTGGGGTTTTGGGCGGGGAGGCAGAGGCAGGCGTTGAGTGTGAGTGTGTTTGGAGGGTGTTGTGGGTGCAGGTGTGGGTTCCCGGGCAGCGTGTGCGGGGTGCGACGGGAGTGGAGGGCGTAGGGCTTGGGGCTGTGTGTGTCGGGCAGGCAGGCGGGCGGGCGAGAAAGGAGACGGGGCGGGGAGCGCTGGCGAGGAAGGGGCGAGCGGGCTGGGTGTGTGTGTTGAGTGTGGGTGGTGGTGTGAGTGGGCGTCGTGGTGGTTGGGGTGGTGTTTTGTGTTTTGGGTGGTGGGGGAGCAAAAAGGGTCTCGCTAAGTTGCTGAAGGTCTCCGGCTGGCCTCGATCCTCCTGTCTCAGCCTCCCAAGCGCTAGGATGACAGGCGTGCGCCACCACGCCAGGCGCTGGCGCAGCCGGCTCCGCGGCCCTTTCACCGCTCGCCCGATGACGCAGCCGCCCTCCCCGGCGCCGCTCGCTCCACACCGCCACCTGCTGGGCCACACTCGCAAACACGCCGCCCTCCCCGACAGCCTCCCAGCGGCCGCCCTCCACCCCTCACCAACACCAGGCCCACCCCAAACACACCCCCTGCACCTCCCACAGCACACACCGCGCGCACACACCCCGATTCACGCTCTTCTTCGCTTCACCAGCCACCTCCACTTGCAACCTCCTGCACAAATACAAACAGTGCCTCTCGACCCTGGACACCAGCACAAGGCCCGCCTCAGGCCACACTGCCCGGGCCCACATGCACACGCCTCACAAACACGCTCACCCACCCTCAGGACACCGGGCAACTTTCGCCTTGGGGGCACCTACCTCCCTGTGGCCCACGGGCTCCCTCACACACTGGGTCACACGGAGCGTGGGCGTGCCTGCCTGCGCGTGTGAGGTCACATACGCATTTTCACGTGGAAAAGCCCAACTGCACACTTGGAAGGGGACACCGGATCCCATGGCACCGCCCCCTCACCATACTATCACGATGGAGGAGGCTACTCAAAAGTAGAAAGTGCTGGCAGTGCCATTTCCTGCTAAAAGCATCTGTGGCTTCAACCCTCGGTGCCCGGGGGTGAATGGATAAATGGAAGGATGGATTGAAACGGATGGATGGATGCATGGATGGATGCATGGATGGAGGCATGGATGGAGGCATGGGTGGATGCATGGATGCATGGATGGAAGTTAGGATGAAAGGATGGGTGCATGGGTGGATGGATGCATGGATTGATGGTCGAATGGAAGCATGATTGAAAAGATGGAAGGAAGGATGGTTGGATGGGTGGAAGGATGGATGGAAGTTAGGATGAAAGGATGGGTGGATGGATGGATGGCTGCATGGCTGCATGGATTGATGGTCGAATGGAAGCATGGTTGAAAGATGGAAGGAAGGATGGAAGGATGGATGGATGGATGGGTGGAAGGATGGATGGATGGATGGATGGATGGCAAAGAAAAAGAGAGAAAGCAGATCCCATTGCACTCTGTCTGCAGGATGGATTGTAGGTGTGTCCCGGTTCCATACTGGTTCACCCCCCCCCCTTGTAGCCCAGGGTCCCCAGCGTGGAAGATGCTGATGGTGTATGTGGTGTTGCCTAGGGCAATGTGCTATTCAGTGCATGCGTCCGTCCAGTGTGGCCACGTCTGTCTATCCCGAAAGCCCCCCATATCCCTGGTGTTTGTTTTTTTGTTTGTTTGTTTGTTTGTTGATTGTTTGTTTATTGAGTGTATGTTAGGTGTGTGGGAGTGAGGTTGTGAGTGGGCTCCCGAGTGTGCGTGGGGCTGGGGTTTTGGGCGGGGAGGCAGAGGCAGGCGTTGAGTGTGAGTGTGTTTGGAGGGTGTTGTGGGTGCAGGTGTGGGTTCCCGGGCAGCGTGTGCGGGGTGCGACGGGAGTGGAGGGCGTAGGGCTTGGGGCTGTGTGTGTCGGGCAGGCAGGCGGGCGGGCGAGAAAGGAGACGGGGCGGGGAGCGCTGGCGAGGAAGGGGCGAGCGGGCTGGGTGTGTGTGTTGAGTGTGGGTGGTGGTGTGAGTGGGCGTCGTGGTGGTTGGGGTGGTGTTTTGTGTTTTGGGTGGTGGGGGAGCAAAAAGGGTCTCGCTAAGTTGCTGAAGGTCTCCGGCTGGCCTCGATCCTCCTGTCTCAGCCTCCCAAGCGCTAGGATGACAGGCGTGCGCCACCACGCCAGGCGCTGGCGCAGCCGGCTCCGCGGCCCTTTCACCGCTCGCCCGATGACGCAGCCGCCCTCCCCGGCGCCGCTCGCTCCACACCGCCACCTGCTGGGCCACACTCGCAAACACGCCGCCCTCCCCGACAGCCTCCCAGCGGCCGCCCTCCACCCCTCACCAACACCAGGCCCACCCCAAACACACCCCCTGCACCTCCCACAGCACACACCGCGCGCACACACCCCGATTCACGCTCTTCTTCGCTTCACCAGCCACCTCCACTTGCAACCTCCTGCACAAATACAAACAGTGCCTCTCGACCCTGGACACCAGCACAAGGCCCGCCTCAGGCCACACTGCCCGGGCCCAGGGCCCACATGCACACGCCTCACAAACACGCTCACCCACCCTCAGGACACCGGGCAACTTTCGCCTTGGGGGCACCTACCTCCCTGTGGCCCACGGGCTCCCTCACACACTGGGTCACACGGAGCGTGGGCGTGCCTGCCTGCGCGTGTGAGGTCACATACGCATTTTCACGTGGAAAAGCCCAACTGCACACTTGGAAGGGGACACCGGATCCCATGGCACCGCCCCCTCACCATACTATCACGATGGAGGAGGCTACTCAAAAGTAGCAAGTGCTGGCAGTGCCATTTCCTGCTAAAAGCATCTGTGGCTTCAACCCTCGGTGCCCGGGGGTGAATGGATAAAAGGAAGGATGGATTGAAATGGATGGATGGATGGATGGATGGATGGATGGATGGATGGATCCATGGATGCATGGAAGCATGGATGGAAGTTAGGATGAAAGGATGGGTGCATGGGTGGATGGATGCATGGATTGATGGTCGAATGGAAGCATGATTGAAAAGATGGAAGGAAGGATGGTTGGATGGGTGGAAGGATGGATGGAAGTTAGGATGAAAGGATGGGTGGATGGGTGGATGGATGCATGGCTGCATGGATTGATGGTCGAATGGAAGCATGGTTGAAAGATGGAAGAAAGGATGGAAGGAAGGATGGATGTCTGGGTGGAAGGAAAAATGGATGGATGGATGGATGGATGGATGGCAAAGAAAAAGAGAGAAAGCAGATCCCATTGCACTCTGTCTGCAGGATGGATTGTAGGTGTGTCCCGGTTCCATACTGGTTCACCCCCCCCCCCTTGTAGCCCAGGGTCCCCAGCGTGGAAGATGCTGATGGTGTATGTGGTGTTGCCTAGGGCACTGTGCTATTCAGTGCATGCGTCCGTCCAGTGTGGCCACGTCTGTCTATCCCGAAAGCCCCCCATATCCCTGGTGTTTGTTTTTTTGTTTGTTTGTTTGTTTGTTGATTGTTTGTTTATTGAGTGTATGTTAGGTGTGTGGGAGTGAGGTTGTGAGTGGGCTCCCGAGTGTGCGTGGGGCTGGGGTTTTGGGCGGGGAGGCAGAGGCAGGCGTTGAGTGTGAGTGTGTTTGGAGGGTGTTGTGGGTGCAGGTGTGGGTTCCCGGGCAGCGTGTGCGGGGTGCGACGGGAGTGGAGGGCGTAGGGCTTGGGGCTGTGTGTGTCGGGCAGGCAGGCGGGCGGGCGAGAAAGGAGACGGGGCGGGGAGCGCTGGCGAGGAAGGGGCGAGCGGGCTGGGTGTGTGTGTTGAGTGTGGGTGGTGGTGTGAGTGGGCGTCGTGGTGGTTGGGGTGGTGTTTTGTGTTTTGGGTGGTGGGGGAGCAAAAAGGGTCTCGCTAAGTTGCTGAAGGTCTCCGGCTGGCCTCGATCCTCCTGTCTCAGCCTCCCAAGCGCTAGGATGACAGGCGTGCGCCACCACGCCAGGCGCTGGCGCAGCCGGCTCCGCGGCCCTTTCACCGCTCGCCCGATGACGCAGCCGCCCTCCCCGGCGCCGCTCGCTCCACACCGCCACCTGCTGGGCCACACTCGCAAACACGCCGCCCTCCCCGACAGCCTCCCAGCGGCCGCCCTCCACCCCTCACCAACACCAGGCCCACCCCAAACACACCCCCTGCACCTCCCACAGCACACACCGCGCGCACACACCCCGATTCACGCTCTTCTTCGCTTCACCAGCCACCTCCACTTGCAACCTCCTGCACAAATACAAACAGTGCCTCTCGACCCTGGACACCAGCACAAGGCCCGCCTCAGGCCACACTGCCCGGGCCCAGGGCCCACATGCACACGCCTCACAAACACGCTCACCCACCCTCAGGACACCGGGCAACTTTCGCCTTGGGGGCACCTACCTCCCTGTGGCCCACGGGCTCCCTCACACACTGGGTCACACGGAGCGTGGGCGTGCCTGCCTGCGCGTGTGAGGTCACATACGCATTTTCACGTGGAAAAGCCCAACTGCACACTTGGAAGGGGACACCGGATCCCATGGCACCGCCCCCTCACCATACTATCACGATGGAGGAGGCTACTCAAAAGTAGCAAGTGCTGGCAGTGCCATTTCCTGCTAAAAGCATCTGTGGCTTCAACCCTCGGTGCCCGGGGGTGAATGGATAAAAGGAAGGATGGATTGAAATGGATGGATGGATGGATGGATGGATGGATGGATGGATCCATGGATGCATGGAAGCATGGATGGAAGTTAGGATGAAAGGATGGGTGCATGGGTGGATGGATGCATGGATTGATGGTCGAATGGAAGCATGATTGAAAAGATGGAAGGAAGGATGGTTGGATGGGTGGAAGGATGGATGGAAGTTAGGATGAAAGGATGGGTGGATGGGTGGATGGATGCATGGCTGCATGGATTGATGGTCGAATGGAAGCATGGTTGAAAGATGGAAGAAAGGATGGAAGGAAGGATGGATGTCTGGGTGGAAGGAAAAATGGATGGATGGATGGATGGATGGATGGCAAAGAAAAAGAGAGAAAGCAGATCCCATTGCACTCTGTCTGCAGGATGGATTGTAGGTGTGTCCCGGTTCCATACTGGTTCACCCCCCCCCCTTGTAGCCCAGGGTCCCCAGCGTGGAAGATGCTGATGGTGTATGTGGTGTTGCCTAGGGCACTGTGCTATTCAGTGCATGCGTCCGTCCAGTGTGGCCACGTCTGTCTATCCCGAAAGCCCCCCATATCCCTGGTGTTTGTTTTTTTGTTTGTTTGTTTGTTTGTTGATTGTTTGTTTATTGAGTGTATGTTAGGTGTGTGGGAGTGAGGTTGTGAGTGGGCTCCCGAGTGTGCGTGGGGCTGGGGTTTTGGGCGGGGAGGCAGAGGCAGGCGTTGAGTGTGAGTGTGTTTGGAGGGTGTTGTGGGTGCAGGTGTGGGTTCCCGGGCAGCGTGTGCGGGGTGCGACGGGAGTGGAGGGCGTAGGGCTTGGGGCTGTGTGTGTCGGGCAGGCAGGCGGGCGGGCGAGAAAGGAGACGGGGCGGGGAGCGCTGGCGAGGAAGGGGCGAGCGGGCTGGGTGTGTGTGTTGAGTGTGGGTGGTGGTGTGAGTGGGCGTCGTGGTGGTTGGGGTGGTGTTTTGTGTTTTGGGTGGTGGGGGAGCAAAAAGGGTCTCGCTAAGTTGCTGAAGGTCTCCGGCTGGCCTCGATCCTCCTGTCTCAGCCTCCCAAGCGATAGGATGACAGGCGTGCGCCACCACGCCAGGCGCTGGCGCAGCCGGCTCCGCGGCCCTTTCACCGCTCGCCCGATGACGCAGCCGCCCTCCCCGGCGCCGCTCGCTCCACACCGCCACCTGCTGGGCCACACTCGCAAACACGCCGCCCTCCCCGACAGCCTCCCAGCGGCCGCCCTCCACCCCTCACCAACACCAGGCCCACCCCAAACACACCCCCTGCACCTCCCACAGCACACACCGCGCGCACACACCCCGATTCACGCTCTTCTTCGCTTCACCAGCCACCTCCACTTGCAACCTCCTGCACAAATACAAACAGTGCCTCTCGACCCTGGACACCAGCACAAGGCCCGCCTCAGGCCACACTGCCCGGGCCCACATGCACACGCCTCACAAACACGCTCACCCACCCTCAGGACACCGGGCAACTTTCGCCTTGGGGGCACCTACCTCCCTGTGGCCCACGGGCTCCCTCACACACTGGGTCACACGGAGCGTGGGCGTGCCTGCCTGCGCGTGTGAGGTCACATACGCATTTTCACGTGGAAAAGCCCAACTGCACACTTGGAAGGGGACACCGGATCCCATGGCACCGCCCCCTCACCATACTATCACGATGGAGGAGGCTACTCAAAAGTAGAAAGTGCTGGCAGTGCCATTTCCTGCTAAAAGCATCTGTGGCTTCAACCCTCGGTGCCCGGGGGTGAATGGATAAATGGAAGGATGGATTGAAACGGATGGATGGATGCATGGATGGATGCATGGATGGAGGCATGGATGGAGGCATGGGTGGATGCATGGATGCATGGATGGAAGTTAGGATGAAAGGATGGGTGCATGGGTGGATGGATGCATGGATTGATGGTCGAATGGAAGCATGATTGAAAAGATGGAAGGAAGGATGGTTGGATGGGTGGAAGGATGGATGGAAGTTAGGATGAAAGGATGGGTGGATGGATGGATGGCTGCATGGCTGCATGGATTGATGGTCGAATGGAAGCATGGTTGAAAGATGGAAGGAAGGATGGAAGGATGGATGGATGGATGGGTGGAAGGATGGATGGATGGATGGATGGATGGCAAAGAAAAAGAGAGAAAGCAGATCCCATTGCACTCTGTCTGCAGGATGGATTGTAGGTGTGTCCCGGTTCCATACTGGTTCACCCCCCCCCTTGTAGCCCAGGGTCCCCAGCGTGGAAGATGCTGATGGTGTATGTGGTGTTGCCTAGGGCAATGTGCTATTCAGTGCATGCGTCCGTCCAGTGTGGCCACGTCTGTCTATCCCGAAAGCCCCCCATATCCCTGGTGTTTGTTTTTTTGTTTGTTTGTTTGTTTGTTGATTGTTTGTTTATTGAGTGTATGTTAGGTGTGTGGGAGTGAGGTTGTGAGTGGGCTCCCGAGTGTGCGTGGGGCTGGGGTTTTGGGCGGGGAGGCAGAGGCAGGCGTTGAGTGTGAGTGTGTTTGGAGGGTGTTGTGGGTGCAGGTGTGGGTTCCCGGGCAGCGTGTGCGGGGTGCGACGGGAGTGGAGGGCGTAGGGCTTGGGGCTGTGTGTGTCGGGCAGGCAGGCGGGCGGGCGAGAAAGGAGACGGGGCGGGGAGCGCTGGCGAGGAAGGGGCGAGCGGGCTGGGTGTGTGTGTTGAGTGTGGGTGGTGGTGTGAGTGGGCGTCGTGGTGGTTGGGGTGGTGTTTTGTGTTTTGGGTGGTGGGGGAGCAAAAAGGGTCTCGCTAAGTTGCTGAAGGTCTCCGGCTGGCCTCGATCCTCCTGTCTCAGCCTCCCAAGCGCTAGGATGACAGGCGTGCGCCACCACGCCAGGCGCTGGCGCAGCCGGCTCCGCGGCCCTTTCACCGCTCGCCCGATGACGCAGCCGCCCTCCCCGGCGCCGCTCGCTCCACACCGCCACCTGCTGGGCCACACTCGCAAACACGCCGCCCTCCCCGACAGCCTCCCAGCGGCCGCCCTCCACCCCTCACCAACACCAGGCCCACCCCAAACACACCCCCTGCACCTCCCACAGCACACACCGCGCGCACACACCCCGATTCACGCTCTTCTTCGCTTCACCAGCCACCTCCACTTGCAACCTCCTGCACAAATACAAACAGTGCCTCTCGACCCTGGACACCAGCACAAGGCCCGCCTCAGGCCACACTGCCCGGGCCCAGGGCCCACATGCACACGCCTCACAAACACGCTCACCCACCCTCAGGACACCGGGCAACTTTCGCCTTGGGGGCACCTACCTCCCTGTGGCCCACGGGCTCCCTCACACACTGGGTCACACGGAGCGTGGGCGTGCCTGCCTGCGCGTGTGAGGTCACATACGCATTTTCACGTGGAAAAGCCCAACTGCACACTTGGAAGGGGACACCGGATCCCATGGCACCGCCCCCTCACCATACTATCACGATGGAGGAGGCTACTCAAAAGTAGCAAGTGCTGGCAGTGCCATTTCCTGCTAAAAGCATCTGTGGCTTCAACCCTCGGTGCCCGGGGGTGAATGGATAAAAGGAAGGATGGATTGAAATGGATGGATGGATGGATGGATGGATGGATGGATCCATGGATGCATGGAAGCATGGATGGAAGTTAGGATGAAAGGATGGGTGCATGGGTGGATGGATGCATGGATTGATGGTCGAATGGAAGCATGATTGAAAAGATGGAAGGAAGGATGGTTGGATGGGTGGAAGGATGGATGGAAGTTAGGATGAAAGGATGGGTGGATGGGTGGATGGATGCATGGCTGCATGGATTGATGGTCGAATGGAAGCATGGTTGAAAGATGGAAGAAAGGATGGAAGGAAGGATGGATGTCTGGGTGGAAGGAAAAATGGATGGATGGATGGATGGATGGATGGCAAAGAAAAAGAGAGAAAGCAGATCCCATTGCACTCTGTCTGCAGGATGGATTGTAGGTGTGTCCCGGTTCCATACTGGTTCCCCCCCCCCCCTTGTAGCCCAGGGTCCCCAGCGTGGAAGATGCTGATGGTGTATGTGGTGTTGCCTAGGGCACTGTGCTATTCAGTGCATGCGTCCGTCCAGTGTGGCCACGTCTGTCTATCCCGAAAGCCCCCCATATCCCTGGTGTTTGTTTTTTTGTTTGTTTGTTTGTTTGTTGATTGTTTGTTTATTGAGTGTATGTTAGGTGTGTGGGAGTGAGGTTGTGAGTGGGCTCCCGAGTGTGCGTGGGGCTGGGGTTTTGGGCGGGGAGGCAGAGGCAGGCGTTGAGTGTGAGTGTGTTTGGAGGGTGTTGTGGGTGCAGGTGTGGGTTCCCGGGCAGCGTGTGCGGGGTGCGACGGGAGTGGAGGGCGTAGGGCTTGGGGCTGTGTGTGTCGGGCAGGCAGGCGGGCGGGCGAGAAAGGAGACGGGGCGGGGAGCGCTGGCGAGGAAGGGGCGAGCGGGCTGGGTGTGTGTGTTGAGTGTGGGTGGTGGTGTGAGTGGGCGTCGTGGTGGTTGGGGTGGTGTTTTGTGTTTTGGGTGGTGGGGGAGCAAAAAGGGTCTCGCTAAGTTGCTGAAGGTCTCCGGCTGGCCTCGATCCTCCTGTCTCAGCCTCCCAAGCGCTAGGATGACAGGCGTGCGCCACCACGCCAGGCGCTGGCGCAGCCGGCTCCGCGGCCCTTTCACCGCTCGCCCGATGACGCAGCCGCCCTCCCCGGCGCCGCTCGCTCCACACCGCCACCTGCTGGGCCACACTCGCAAACACGCCGCCCTCCCCGACAGCCTCCCAGCGGCCGCCCTCCACCCCTCACCAACACCAGGCCCACCCCAAACACACCCCCTGCACCTCCCACAGCACACACCGCGCGCACACACCCCGATTCACGCTCTTCTTCGCTTCACCAGCCACCTCCACTTGCAACCTCCTGCACAAATACAAACAGTGCCTCTCGACCCTGGACACCAGCACAAGGCCCGCCTCAGGCCACACTGCCCGGGCCCACATGCACACGCCTCACAAACACGCTCACCCACCCTCAGGACACCGGGCAACTTTCGCCTTGGGGGCACCTACCTCCCTGTGGCCCACGGGCTCCCTCACACACTGGGTCACACGGAGCGTGGGCGTGCCTGCCTGCGCGTGTGAGGTCACATACGCATTTTCACGTGGAAAAGCCCAACTGCACACTTGGAAGGGGACACCGGATCCCATGGCACCGCCCCCTCACCATACTATCACGATGGAGGAGGCTACTCAAAAGTAGAAAGTGCTGGCAGTGCCATTTCCTGCTAAAAGCATCTGTGGCTTCAACCCTCGGTGCCCGGGGGTGAATGGATAAATGGAAGGATGGATTGAAACGGATGGATGGATGCATGGATGGATGCATGGATGGAGGCATGGATGGAGGCATGGGTGGATGCATGGATGCATGGATGGAAGTTAGGATGAAAGGATGGGTGCATGGGTGGATGGATGCATGGATTGATGGTCGAATGGAAGCATGATTGAAAAGATGGAAGGAAGGATGGTTGGATGGGTGGAAGGATGGATGGAAGTTAGGATGAAAGGATGGGTGGATGGATGGATGGCTGCATGGCTGCATGGATTGATGGTCGAATGGAAGCATGGTTGAAAGATGGAAGGAAGGATGGAAGGATGGATGGATGGATGGGTGGAAGGATGGATGGATGGATGGATGGATGGATGGCAAAGAAAAAGAGAGAAAGCAGATCCCATTGCACTCTGTCTGCAGGATGGATTGTAGGTGTGTCCCGGTTCCATACTGGTTCACCCCCCCCCCCTTGTAGCCCAGGGTCCCCAGCGTGGAAGATGCTGATGGTGTATGTGGTGTTGCCTAGGGCAATGTGCTATTCAGTGCATGCGTCCGTCCAGTGTGGCCACGTCTGTCTATCCCGAAAGCCCCCCATATCCCTGGTGTTTGTTTTTTTGTTTGTTTGTTTGTTTGTTGATTGTTTGTTTATTGAGTGTATGTTAGGTGTGTGGGAGTGAGGTTGTGAGTGGGCTCCCGAGTGTGCGTGGGGCTGGGGTTTTGGGCGGGGAGGCAGAGGCAGGCGTTGAGTGTGAGTGTGTTTGGAGGGTGTTGTGGGTGCAGGTGTGGGTTCCCGGGCAGCGTGTGCGGGGTGCGACGGGAGTGGAGGGCGTAGGGCTTGGGGCTGTGTGTGTCGGGCAGGCAGGCGGGCGGGCGAGAAAGGAGACGGGGCGGGGAGCGCTGGCGAGGAAGGGGCGAGCGGGCTGGGTGTGTGTGTTGAGTGTGGGTGGTGGTGTGAGTGGGCGTCGTGGTGGTTGGGGTGGTGTTTTGTGTTTTGGGTGGTGGGGGAGCAAAAAGGGTCTCGCTAAGTTGCTGAAGGTCTCCGGCTGGCCTCGATCCTCCTGTCTCAGCCTCCCAAGCGCTAGGATGACAGGCGTGCGCCACCACGCCAGGCGCTGGCGCAGCCGGCTCCGCGGCCCTTTCACCGCTCGCCCGATGACGCAGCCGCCCTCCCCGGCGCCGCTCGCTCCACACCGCCACCTGCTGGGCCACACTCGCAAACACGCCGCCCTCCCCGACAGCCTCCCAGCGGCCGCCCTCCACCCCTCACCAACACCAGGCCCACCCCAAACACACCCCCTGCACCTCCCACAGCACACACCGCGCGCACACACCCCGATTCACGCTCTTCTTCGCTTCACCAGCCACCTCCACTTGCAACCTCCTGCACAAATACAAACAGTGCCTCTCGACCCTGGACACCAGCACAAGGCCCGCCTCAGGCCACACTGCCCGGGCCCAGGGCCCACATGCACACGCCTCACAAACACGCTCACCCACCCTCAGGACACCGGGCAACTTTCGCCTTGGGGGCACCTACCTCCCTGTGGCCCACGGGCTCCCTCACACACTGGGTCACACGGAGCGTGGGCGTGCCTGCCTGCGCGTGTGAGGTCACATACGCATTTTCACGTGGAAAAGCCCAACTGCACACTTGGAAGGGGACACCGGATCCCATGGCACCGCCCCCTCACCATACTATCACGATGGAGGAGGCTACTCAAAAGTAGCAAGTGCTGGCAGTGCCATTTCCTGCTAAAAGCATCTGTGGCTTCAACCCTCGGTGCCCGGGGGTGAATGGATAAAAGGAAGGATGGATTGAAATGGATGGATGGATGGATGGATGGATGGATGGATGGATGGATCCATGGATGCATGGAAGCATGGATGGAAGTTAGGATGAAAGGATGGGTGCATGGGTGGATGGATGCATGGATTGATGGTCGAATGGAAGCATGATTGAAAAGATGGAAGGAAGGATGGTTGGATGGGTGGAAGGATGGATGGAAGTTAGGATGAAAGGATGGGTGGATGGGTGGATGGATGCATGGCTGCATGGATTGATGGTCGAATGGAAGCATGGTTGAAAGATGGAAGAAAGGATGGAAGGAAGGATGGATGTCTGGGTGGAAGGAAAAATGGATGGATGGATGGATGGATGGATGGCAAAGAAAAAGAGAGAAAGCAGATCCCATTGCACTCTGTCTGCAGGATGGATTGTAGGTGTGTCCCGGTTCCATACTGGTTCACCCCCCCCCCCTTGTAGCCCAGGGTCCCCAGCGTGGAAGATGCTGATGGTGTATGTGGTGTTGCCTAGGGCACTGTGCTATTCAGTGCATGCGTCCGTCCAGTGTGGACACGTCTGTCTATCCCGAAAGCCCCCCATATCCCTGGTGTTTGTTTTTTTGTTTGTTTGTTTGTTGATTGTTTGTTTATTGAGTGTATGTTAGGTGTGTGGGAGTGAGGTTGTGAGTGGGCTCCCGAGTGTGCGTGGGGCTGGGGTTTTGGGCGGGGAGGCAGAGGCAGGCGTTGAGTGTGAGTGTGTTTGGAGGGTGTTGTGGGTGCAGGTGTGGGTTCCCGGGCAGCGTGTGCGGGGTGCGACGGGAGTGGAGGGCGTAGGGCTTGGGGCTGTGTGTGTCGGGCAGGCAGGCGGGCGGGCGAGAAAGGAGACGGGGCGGGGAGCGCTGGCGAGGAAGGGGCGAGCGGGCTGGGTGTGTGTGTTGAGTGTGGGTGGTGGTGTGAGTGGGCGTCGTGGTGGTTGGGGTGGTGTTTTGTGTTTTGGGTGGTGGGGGAGCAAAAAGGGTCTCGCTAAGTTGCTGAAGGTCTCCGGCTGGCCTCGATCCTCCTGTCTCAGCCTCCCAAGCGCTAGGATGACAGGCGTGCGCCACCACGCCAGGCGCTGGCGCAGCCGGCTCCGCGGCCCTTTCACCGCTCGCCCGATGACGCAGCCGCCCTCCCCGGCGCCGCTCGCTCCACACCGCCACCTGCTGGGCCACACTCGCAAACACGCCGCCCTCCCCGACAGCCTCCCAGCGGCCGCCCTCCACCCCTCACCAACACCAGGCCCACCCCAAACACACCCCCTGCACCTCCCACAGCACACACCGCGCGCACACACCCCGATTCACGCTCTTCTTCGCTTCACCAGCCACCTCCACTTGCAACCTCCTGCACAAATACAAACAGTGCCTCTCGACCCTGGACACCAGCACAAGGCCCGCCTCAGGCCACACTGCCCGGGCCCACATGCACACGCCTCACAAACACGCTCACCCACCCTCAGGACACCGGGCAACTTTCGCCTTGGGGGCACCTACCTCCCTGTGGCCCACGGGCTCCCTCACACACTGGGTCACACGGAGCGTGGGCGTGCCTGCCTGCGCGTGTGAGGTCACATACGCATTTTCACGTGGAAAAGCCCAACTGCACACTTGGAAGGGGACACCGGATCCCATGGCACCGCCCCCTCACCATACTATCACGATGGAGGAGGCTACTCAAAAGTAGAAAGTGCTGGCAGTGCCATTTCCTGCTAAAAGCATCTGTGGCTTCAACCCTCGGTGCCCGGGGGTGAATGGATAAATGGAAGGATGGATTGAAACGGATGGATGGATGCATGGATGGATGCATGGATGGAGGCATGGATGGAGGCATGGGTGGATGCATGGATGCATGGATGGAAGTTAGGATGAAAGGATGGGTGCATGGGTGGATGGATGCATGGATTGATGGTCGAATGGAAGCATGATTGAAAAGATGGAAGGAAGGATGGTTGGATGGGTGGAAGGATGGATGGAAGTTAGGATGAAAGGATGGGTGGATGGATGGATGGCTGCATGGCTGCATGGATTGATGGTCGAATGGAAGCATGGTTGAAAGATGGAAGGAAGGATGGAAGGATGGATGGATGGATGGGTGGAAGGATGGATGGATGGATGGATGGATGGATGGCAAAGAAAAAGAGAGAAAGCAGATCCCATTGCACTCTGTCTGCAGGATGGATTGTAGGTGTGTCCCGGTTCCATACTGGTTCACCCCCCCCCCTTGTAGCCCAGGGTCCCCAGCGTGGAAGATGCTGATGGTGTATGTGGTGTTGCCTAGGGCAATGTGCTATTCAGTGCATGCGTCCGTCCAGTGTGGCCACGTCTGTCTATCCCGAAAGCCCCCCATATCCCTGGTGTTTGTTTTTTTGTTTGTTTGTTTGTTTGTTGATTGTTTGTTTATTGAGTGTATGTTAGGTGTGTGGGAGTGAGGTTGTGAGTGGGCTCCCGAGTGTGCGTGGGGCTGGGGTTTTGGGCGGGGAGGCAGAGGCAGGCGTTGAGTGTGAGTGTGTTTGGAGGGTGTTGTGGGTGCAGGTGTGGGTTCCCGGGCAGCGTGTGCGGGGTGCGACGGGAGTGGAGGGCGTAGGGCTTGGGGCTGTGTGTGTCGGGGAGGCAGGCGGGCGGGCGAGAAAGGAGACGGGGCGGGGAGCGCTGGCGAGGAAGGGGCGAGCGGGCTGGGTGTGTGTGTTGAGTGTGGGTGGTGGTGTGAGTGGGCGTCGTGGTGGTTGGGGTGGTGTTTTGTGTTTTGGGTGGTGGGGGAGCAAAAAGGGTCTCGCTAAGTTGCTGAAGGTCTCCGGCTGGCCTCGATCCTCCTGTCTCAGCCTCCCAAGCGCTAGGATGACAGGCGTGCGCCACCACGCCAGGCGCTGGCGCAGCCGGCTCCGCGGCCCTTTCACCGCTCGCCCGATGACGCAGCCGCCCTCCCCGGCGCCGCTCGCTCCACACCGCCACCTGCTGGGCCACACTCGCAAACACGCCGCCCTCCCCGACAGCCTCCCAGCGGCCGCCCTCCACCCCTCACCAACACCAGGCCCACCCCAAACACACCCCCTGCACCTCCCACAGCACACACCGCGCGCACACACCCCGATTCACGCTCTTCTTCGCTTCACCAGCCACCTCCACTTGCAACCTCCTGCACAAATACAAACAGTGCCTCTCGACCCTGGACACCAGCACAAGGCCCGCCTCAGGCCACACTGCCCGGGCCCACATGCACACGCCTCACAAACACGCTCACCCACCCTCAGGACACCGGGCAACTTTCGCCTTGGGGGCACCTACCTCCCTGTGGCCCACGGGCTCCCTCACACACTGGGTCACACGGAGCGTGGGCGTGCCTGCCTGCGCGTGTGAGGTCACATACGCATTTTCACGTGGAAAAGCCCAACTGCACACTTGGAAGGGGACACCGGATCCCATGGCACCGCCCCCTCACCATACTATCACGATGGAGGAGGCTACTCAAAAGTAGAAAGTGCTGGCAGTGCCATTTCCTGCTAAAAGCATCTGTGGCTTCAACCCTCGGTGCCCGGGGGTGAATGGATAAATGGAAGGATGGATTGAAACGGATGGATGGATGCATGGATGGATGCATGGATGGAGGCATGGATGGAGGCATGGGTGGATGCATGGATGCATGGATGGAAGTTAGGATGAAAGGATGGGTGCATGGGTGGATGGATGCATGGATTGATGGTCGAATGGAAGCATGATTGAAAAGATGGAAGGAAGGATGGTTGGATGGGTGGAAGGATGGATGGAAGTTAGGATGAAAGGATGGGTGGATGGATGGATGGCTGCATGGCTGCATGGATTGATGGTCGAATGGAAGCATGGTTGAAAGATGGAAGGAAGGATGGAAGGATGGATGGATGGATGGGTGGAAGGATGGATGGATGGATGGATGGATGGATGGCAAAGAAAAAGAGAGAAAGCAGATCCCATTGCACTCTGTCTGCAGGATGGATTGTAGGTGTGTCCCGGTTCCATACTGGTTCACCCCCCCCCCCTTGTAGCCCAGGGTCCCCAGCGTGGAAGATGCTGATGGTGTATGTGGTGTTGCCTAGGGCAATGTGCTATTCAGTGCATGCGTCCGTCCAGTGTGGCCACGTCTGTCTATCCCGAAAGCCCCCCATATCCCTGGTGTTTGTTTTTTTGTTTGTTTGTTTGTTTGTTGATTGTTTGTTTATTGAGTGTATGTTAGGTGTGTGGGAGTGAGGTTGTGAGTGGGCTCCCGAGTGTGCGTGGGGCTGGGGTTTTGGGCGGGGAGGCAGAGGCAGGCGTTGAGTGTGAGTGTGTTTGGAGGGTGTTGTGGGTGCAGGTGTGGGTTCCCGGGCAGCGTGTGCGGGGTGCGACGGGAGTGGAGGGCGTAGGGCTTGGGGCTGTGTGTGTCGGGCAGGCAGGCGGGCGGGCGAGAAAGGAGACGGGGCGGGGAGCGCTGGCGAGGAAGGGGCGAGCGGGCTGGGTGTGTGTGTTGAGTGTGGGTGGTGGTGTGAGTGGGCGTCGTGGTGGTTGGGGTGGTGTTTTGTGTTTTGGGTGGTGGGGGAGCAAAAAGGGTCTCGCTAAGTTGCTGAAGGTCTCCGGCTGGCCTCGATCCTCCTGTCTCAGCCTCCCAAGCGCTAGGATGACAGGCGTGCGCCACCACGCCAGGCGCTGGCGCAGCCGGCTCCGCGGCCCTTTCACCGCTCGCCCGATGACGCAGCCGCCCTCCCCGGCGCCGCTCGCTCCACACCGCCACCTGCTGGGCCACACTCGCAAACACGCCGCCCTCCCCGACAGCCTCCCAGCGGCCGCCCTCCACCCCTCACCAACACCAGGCCCACCCCAAACACACCCCCTGCACCTCCCACAGCACACACCGCGCGCACACACCCCGATTCACGCTCTTCTTCGCTTCACCAGCCACCTCCACTTGCAACCTCCTGCACAAATACAAACAGTGCCTCTCGACCCTGGACACCAGCACAAGGCCCGCCTCAGGCCACACTGCCCGGGCCCAGGGCCCACATGCACACGCCTCACAAACACGCTCACCCACCCTCAGGACACCGGGCAACTTTCGCCTTGGGGGCACCTACCTCCCTGTGGCCCACGGGCTCCCTCACACACTGGGTCACA
Source organism: Muscardinus avellanarius (assembly GCF_963383645.1). Taxonomy (NCBI): domain Eukaryota; kingdom Metazoa; phylum Chordata; class Mammalia; order Rodentia; family Gliridae; genus Muscardinus; species Muscardinus avellanarius. Next base: position 33,382 of record NW_027664503.1, read on the forward strand.
CGGAGCGTGGGCGTGCCTGCCTGCGCGTGTGAGGTCACATACGCATTTTCACGTGGAAAAGCCCAACTGCACACTTGGAAGGGGACACCGGATCCCATGGCACCGCCCCCTCACCATACTATCACGATGGAGGAGGCTACTCAAAAGTAGCAAGTGCTGGCAGTGCCATTTCCTGCTAAAAGCATCTGTGGCTTCAACCCTCGGTGCCCGGGGGTGAATGGATAAAAGGAAGGATGGATTGAAATGGATGGATGGATGGATGGATGGATGGATGGATCCATGGATGCATGGAAGCATGGATGGAAGTTAGGATGAAAGGATGGGTGCATGGGTGGATGGATGCATGGATTGATGGTCGAATGGAAGCATGATTGAAAAGATGGAAGGAAGGATGGTTGGATGGGTGGAAGGATGGATGGAAGTTAGGATGAAAGGATGGGTGGATGGGTGGATGGATGCATGGCTGCATGGATTGATGGTCGAATGGAAGCATGGTTGAAAGATGGAAGAAAGGATGGAAGGAAGGATGGATGTCTGGGTGGAAGGAAAAATGGATGGATGGATGGATGGATGGATGGCAAAGAAAAAGAGAGAAAGCAGATCCCATTGCACTCTGTCTGCAGGATGGATTGTAGGTGTGTCCCGGTTCCATACTGGTTCACCCCCCCCCCTTGTAGCCCAGGGTCCCCAGCGTGGAAGATGCTGATGGTGTATGTGGTGTTGCCTAGGGCACTGTGCTATTCAGTGCATGCGTCCGTCCAGTGTGGCCACGTCTGTCTATCCCGAAAGCCCCCCATATCCCTGGTGTTTGTTTTTTTGTTTGTTTGTTTGTTTGTTGATTGTTTGTTTATTGAGTGTATGTTAGGTGTGTGGGAGTGAGGTTGTGAGTGGGCTCCCGAGTGTGCGTGGGGCTGGGGTTTTGGGCGGGGAGGCAGAGGCAGGCGTTGAGTGTGAGTGTGTTTGGAGGGTGTTGTGGGTGCAGGTGTGGGTTCCCGGGCAGCGTGTGCGGGGTGCGACGGGAGTGGAGGGCGTAGGGCTTGGGGCTGTGTGTGTCGGGCAGGCAGGCGGGCGGGCGAGAAAGGAGACGGGGCGGGGAGCGCTGGCGAGGAAGGGGCGAGCGGGCTGGGTGTGTGTGTTGAGTGTGGGTGGTGGTGTGAGTGGGCGTCGTGGTGGTTGGGGTGGTGTTTTGTGTTTTGGGTGGTGGGGGAGCAAAAAGGGTCTCGCTAAGTTGCTGAAGGTCTCCGGCTGGCCTCGATCCTCCTGTCTCAGCCTCCCAAGCGCTAGGATGACAGGCGTGCGCCACCACGCCAGGCGCTGGCGCAGCCGGCTCCGCGGCCCTTTCACCGCTCGCCCGATGACGCAGCCGCCCTCCCCGGCGCCGCTCGCTCCACACCGCCACCTGCTGGGCCACACTCGCAAACACGCCGCCCTCCCCGACAGCCTCCCAGCGGCCGCCCTCCACCCCTCACCAACACCAGGCCCACCCCAAACACACCCCCTGCACCTCCCACAGCACACACCGCGCGCACACACCCCGATTCACGCTCTTCTTCGCTTCACCAGCCACCTCCACTTGCAACCTCCTGCACAAATACAAACAGTGCCTCTCGACCCTGGACACCAGCACAAGGCCCGCCTCAGGCCACACTGCCCGGGCCCAGGGCCCACATGCACACGCCTCACAAACACGCTCACCCACCCTCAGGACACCGGGCAACTTTCGCCTTGGGGGCACCTACCTCCCTGTGGCCCACGGGCTCCCTCACACACTGGGTCACACGGAGCGTGGGCGTGCCTGCCTGCGCGTGTGAGGTCACATACGCATTTTCACGTGGAAAAGCCCAACTGCACACTTGGAAGGGGACACCGGATCCCATGGCACCGCCCCCTCACCATACTATCACGATGGAGGAGGCTACTCAAAAGTAGCAAGTGCTGGCAGTGCCATTTCCTGCTAAAAGCATCTGTGGCTTCAACCCTCGGTGCCCGGGGGTGAATGGATAAAAGGAAGGATGGATTGAAATGGATGGATGGATGGATGGATGGATGGATGGATGGATGGATCCATGGATGCATGGAAGCATGGATGGAAGTTAGGATGAAAGGATGGGTGCATGGGTGGATGGATGCATGGATTGATGGTCGAATGGAAGCATGATTGAAAAGATGGAAGGAAGGATGGTTGGATGGGTGGAAGGATGGATGGAAGTTAGGATGAAAGGATGGGTGGATGGGTGGATGGATGCATGGCTGCATGGATTGATGGTCGAATGGAAGCATGGTTGAAAGATGGAAGAAAGGATGGAAGGAAGGATGGATGTCTGGGTGGAAGGAAAAATGGATGGATGGATGGATGGATGGATGGCAAAGAAAAAGAGAGAAAGCAGATCCCATTGCACTCTGTCTGCAGGATGGATTGTAGGTGTGTCCCGGTTCCATACTGGTTCACCCCCCCCCCCTTGTAGCCCAGGGTCCCCAGCGTGGAAGATGCTGATGGTGTATGTGGTGTTGCCTAGGGCACTGTGCTATTCAGTGCATGCGTCCGTCCAGTGTGGACACGTCTGTCTATCCCGAAAGCCCCCCATATCCCTGGTGTTTGTTTTTTTGTTTGTTTGTTTGTTGATTGTTTGTTTATTGAGTGTATGTTAGGTGTGTGGGAGTGAGGTTGTGAGTGGGCTCCCGAGTGTGCGTGGGGCTGGGGTTTTGGGCGGGGAGGCAGAGGCAGGCGTTGAGTGTGAGTGTGTTTGGAGGGTGTTGTGGGTGCAGGTGTGGGTTCCCGGGCAGCGTGTGCGGGGTGCGACGGGAGTGGAGGGCGTAGGGCTTGGGGCTGTGTGTGTCGGGCAGGCAGGCGGGCGGGCGAGAAAGGAGACGGGGCGGGGAGCGCTGGCGAGGAAGGGGCGAGCGGGCTGGGTGTGTGTGTTGAGTGTGGGTGGTGGTGTGAGTGGGCGTCGTGGTGGTTGGGGTGGTGTTTTGTGTTTTGGGTGGTGGGGGAGCAAAAAGGGTCTCGCTAAGTTGCTGAAGGTCTCCGGCTGGCCTCGATCCTCCTGTCTCAGCCTCCCAAGCGCTAGGATGACAGGCGTGCGCCACCACGCCAGGCGCTGGCGCAGCCGGCTCCGCGGCCCTTTCACCGCTCGCCCGATGACGCAGCCGCCCTCCCCGGCGCCGCTCGCTCCACACCGCCACCTGCTGGGCCACACTCGCAAACACGCCGCCCTCCCCGACAGCCTCCCAGCGGCCGCCCTCCACCCCTCACCAACACCAGGCCCACCCCAAACACACCCCCTGCACCTCCCACAGCACACACCGCGCGCACACACCCCGATTCACGCTCTTCTTCGCTTCACCAGCCACCTCCACTTGCAACCTCCTGCACAAATACAAACAGTGCCTCTCGACCCTGGACACCAGCACAAGGCCCGCCTCAGGCCACACTGCCCGGGCCCACATGCACACGCCTCACAAACACGCTCACCCACCCTCAGGACACCGGGCAACTTTCGCCTTGGGGGCACCTACCTCCCTGTGGCCCACGGGCTCCCTCACACACTGGGTCACACGGAGCGTGGGCGTGCCTGCCTGCGCGTGTGAGGTCACATACGCATTTTCACGTGGAAAAGCCCAACTGCACACTTGGAAGGGGACACCGGATCCCATGGCACCGCCCCCTCACCATACTATCACGATGGAGGAGGCTACTCAAAAGTAGAAAGTGCTGGCAGTGCCATTTCCTGCTAAAAGCATCTGTGGCTTCAACCCTCGGTGCCCGGGGGTGAATGGATAAATGGAAGGATGGATTGAAACGGATGGATGGATGCATGGATGGATGCATGGATGGAGGCATGGATGGAGGCATGGGTGGATGCATGGATGCATGGATGGAAGTTAGGATGAAAGGATGGGTGCATGGGTGGATGGATGCATGGATTGATGGTCGAATGGAAGCATGATTGAAAAGATGGAAGGAAGGATGGTTGGATGGGTGGAAGGATGGATGGAAGTTAGGATGAAAGGATGGGTGGATGGATGGATGGCTGCATGGCTGCATGGATTGATGGTCGAATGGAAGCATGGTTGAAAGATGGAAGGAAGGATGGAAGGATGGATGGATGGATGGGTGGAAGGATGGATGGATGGATGGATGGATGGATGGCAAAGAAAAAGAGAGAAAGCAGATCCCATTGCACTCTGTCTGCAGGATGGATTGTAGGTGTGTCCCGGTTCCATACTGGTTCACCCCCCCCCCTTGTAGCCCAGGGTCCCCAGCGTGGAAGATGCTGATGGTGTATGTGGTGTTGCCTAGGGCAATGTGCTATTCAGTGCATGCGTCCGTCCAGTGTGGCCACGTCTGTCTATCCCGAAAGCCCCCCATATCCCTGGTGTTTGTTTTTTTGTTTGTTTGTTTGTTTGTTGATTGTTTGTTTATTGAGTGTATGTTAGGTGTGTGGGAGTGAGGTTGTGAGTGGGCTCCCGAGTGTGCGTGGGGCTGGGGTTTTGGGCGGGGAGGCAGAGGCAGGCGTTGAGTGTGAGTGTGTTTGGAGGGTGTTGTGGGTGCAGGTGTGGGTTCCCGGGCAGCGTGTGCGGGGTGCGACGGGAGTGGAGGGCGTAGGGCTTGGGGCTGTGTGTGTCGGGGAGGCAGGCGGGCGGGCGAGAAAGGAGACGGGGCGGGGAGCGCTGGCGAGGAAGGGGCGAGCGGGCTGGGTGTGTGTGTTGAGTGTGGGTGGTGGTGTGAGTGGGCGTCGTGGTGGTTGGGGTGGTGTTTTGTGTTTTGGGTGGTGGGGGAGCAAAAAGGGTCTCGCTAAGTTGCTGAAGGTCTCCGGCTGGCCTCGATCCTCCTGTCTCAGCCTCCCAAGCGCTAGGATGACAGGCGTGCGCCACCACGCCAGGCGCTGGCGCAGCCGGCTCCGCGGCCCTTTCACCGCTCGCCCGATGACGCAGCCGCCCTCCCCGGCGCCGCTCGCTCCACACCGCCACCTGCTGGGCCACACTCGCAAACACGCCGCCCTCCCCGACAGCCTCCCAGCGGCCGCCCTCCACCCCTCACCAACACCAGGCCCACCCCAAACACACCCCCTGCACCTCCCACAGCACACACCGCGCGCACACACCCCGATTCACGCTCTTCTTCGCTTCACCAGCCACCTCCACTTGCAACCTCCTGCACAAATACAAACAGTGCCTCTCGACCCTGGACACCAGCACAAGGCCCGCCTCAGGCCACACTGCCCGGGCCCAGGGCCCACATGCACACGCCTCACAAACACGCTCACCCACCCTCAGGACACCGGGCAACTTTCGCCTTGGGGGCACCTACCTCCCTGTGGCCCACGGGCTCCCTCACACACTGGGTCACACGGAGCGTGGGCGTGCCTGCCTGCGCGTGTGAGGTCACATACGCATTTTCACGTGGAAAAGCCCAACTGCACACTTGGAAGGGGACACCGGATCCCATGGCACCGCCCCCTCACCATACTATCACGATGGAGGAGGCTACTCAAAAGTAGCAAGTGCTGGCAGTGCCATTTCCTGCTAAAAGCATCTGTGGCTTCAACCCTCGGTGCCCGGGGGTGAATGGATAAAAGGAAGGATGGATTGAAATGGATGGATGGATGGATGGATGGATGGATGGATCCATGGATGCATGGAAGCATGGATGGAAGTTAGGATGAAAGGATGGGTGCATGGGTGGATGGATGCATGGATTGATGGTCGAATGGAAGCATGATTGAAAAGATGGAAGGAAGGATGGTTGGATGGGTGGAAGGATGGATGGAAGTTAGGATGAAAGGATGGGTGGATGGGTGGATGGATGCATGGCTGCATGGATTGATGGTCGAATGGAAGCATGGTTGAAAGATGGAAGAAAGGATGGAAGGAAGGATGGATGTCTGGGTGGAAGGAAAAATGGATGGATGGATGGATGGATGGATGGCAAAGAAAAAGAGAGAAAGCAGATCCCATTGCACTCTGTCTGCAGGATGGATTGTAGGTGTGTCCCGGTTCCATACTGGTTCACCCCCCCCCCCCTTGTAGCCCAGGGTCCCCAGCGTGGAAGATGCTGATGGTGTATGTGGTGTTGCCTAGGGCACTGTGCTATTCAGTGCATGCGTCCGTCCAGTGTGGACACGTCTGTCTATCCCGAAAGCCCCCCATATCCCTGGTGTTTGTTTTTTTGTTTGTTTGTTTGTTTGTTGATTGTTTGTTTATTGAGTGTATGTTAGGTGTGTGGGAGTGAGGTTGTGAGTGGGCTCCCGAGTGTGCGTGGGGCTGGGGTTTTGGGCGGGGAGGCAGAGGCAGGCGTTGAGTGTGAGTGTGTTTGGAGGGTGTTGTGGGTGCAGGTGTGGGTTCCCGGGCAGCGTGTGCGGGGTGCGACGGGAGTGGAGGGCGTAGGGCTTGGGGCTGTGTGTGTCGGGCAGGCAGGCGGGCGGGCGAGAAAGGAGACGGGGCGGGGAGCGCTGGCGAGGAAGGGGCGAGCGGGCTGGGTGTGTGTGTTGAGTGTGGGTGGTGGTGTGAGTGGGCGTCGTGGTGGTTGGGGTGGTGTTTTGTGTTTTGGGTGGTGGGGGAGCAAAAAGGGTCTCGCTAAGTTGCTGAAGGTCTCCGGCTGGCCTCGATCCTCCTGTCTCAGCCTCCCAAGCGCTAGGATGACAGGCGTGCGCCACCACGCCAGGCGCTGGCGCAGCCGGCTCCGCGGCCCTTTCACCGCTCGCCCGATGACGCAGCCGCCCTCCCCGGCGCCGCTCGCTCCACACCGCCACCTGCTGGGCCACACTCGCAAACACGCCGCCCTCCCCGACAGCCTCCCAGCGGCCGCCCTCCACCCCTCACCAACACCAGGCCCACCCCAAACACACCCCCTGCACCTCCCACAGCACACACCGCGCGCACACACCCCGATTCACGCTCTTCTTCGCTTCACCAGCCACCTCCACTTGCAACCTCCTGCACAAATACAAACAGTGCCTCTCGACCCTGGACACCAGCACAAGGCCCGCCTCAGGCCACACTGCCCGGGCCCACATGCACACGCCTCACAAACACGCTCACCCACCCTCAGGACACCGGGCAACTTTCGCCTTGGGGGCACCTACCTCCCTGTGGCCCACGGGCTCCCTCACACACTGGGTCACACGGAGCGTGGGCGTGCCTGCCTGCGCGTGTGAGGTCACATACGCATTTTCACGTGGAAAAGCCCAACTGCACACTTGGAAGGGGACACCGGATCCCATGGCACCGCCCCCTCACCATACTATCACGATGGAGGAGGCTACTCAAAAGTAGAAAGTGCTGGCAGTGCCATTTCCTGCTAAAAGCATCTGTGGCTTCAACCCTCGGTGCCCGGGGGTGAATGGATAAATGGAAGGATGGATTGAAACGGATGGATGGATGCATGGATGGATGCATGGATGGAGGCATGGATGGAGGCATGGGTGGATGCATGGATGCATGGATGGAAGTTAGGATGAAAGGATGGGTGCATGGGTGGATGGATGCATGGATTGATGGTCGAATGGAAGCATGATTGAAAAGATGGAAGGAAGGATGGTTGGATGGGTGGAAGGATGGATGGAAGTTAGGATGAAAGGATGGGTGGATGGATGGATGGCTGCATGGCTGCATGGATTGATGGTCGAATGGAAGCATGGTTGAAAGATGGAAGGAAGGATGGAAGGATGGATGGATGGATGGGTGGAAGGATGGATGGATGGATGGATGGATGGATGGCAAAGAAAAAGAGAGAAAGCAGATCCCATTGCACTCTGTCTGCAGGATGGATTGTAGGTGTGTCCCGGTTCCATACTGGTTCACCCCCCCCCCTTGTAGCCCAGGGTCCCCAGCGTGGAAGATGCTGATGGTGTATGTGGTGTTGCCTAGGGCAATGTGCTATTCAGTGCATGCGTCCGTCCAGTGTGGCCACGTCTGTCTATCCCGAAAGCCCCCCATATCCCTGGTGTTTGTTTTTTTGTTTGTTTGTTTGTTTGTTGATTGTTTGTTTATTGAGTGTATGTTAGGTGTGTGGGAGTGAGGTTGTGAGTGGGCTCCCGAGTGTGCGTGGGGCTGGGGTTTTGGGCGGGGAGGCAGAGGCAGGCGTTGAGTGTGAGTGTGTTTGGAGGGTGTTGTGGGTGCAGGTGTGGGTTCCCGGGCAGCGTGTGCGGGGTGCGACGGGAGTGGAGGGCGTAGGGCTTGGGGCTGTGTGTGTCGGGGAGGCAGGCGGGCGGGCGAGAAAGGAGACGGGGCGGGGAGCGCTGGCGAGGAAGGGGCGAGCGGGCTGGGTGTGTGTGTTGAGTGTGGGTGGTGGTGTGAGTGGGCGTCGTGGTGGTTGGGGTGGTGTTTTGTGTTTTGGGTGGTGGGGGAGCAAAAAGGGTCTCGCTAAGTTGCTGAAGGTCTCCGGCTGGCCTCGATCCTCCTGTCTCAGCCTCCCAAGCGCTAGGATGACAGGCGTGCGCCACCACGCCAGGCGCTGGCGCAGCCGGCTCCGCGGCCCTTTCACCGCTCGCCCGATGACGCAGCCGCCCTCCCCGGCGCCGCTCGCTCCACACCGCCACCTGCTGGGCCACACTCGCAAACACGCCGCCCTCCCCGACAGCCTCCCAGCGGCCGCCCTCCACCCCTCACCAACACCAGGCCCACCCCAAACACACCCCCTGCACCTCCCACAGCACACACCGCGCGCACACACCCCGATTCACGCTCTTCTTCGCTTCACCAGCCACCTCCACTTGCAACCTCCTGCACAAATACAAACAGTGCCTCTCGACCCTGGACACCAGCACAAGGCCCGCCTCAGGCCACACTGCCCGGGCCCAGGGCCCACATGCACACGCCTCACAAACACGCTCACCCACCCTCAGGACACCGGGCAACTTTCGCCTTGGGGGCACCTACCTCCCTGTGGCCCACGGGCTCCCTCACACACTGGGTCACACGGAGCGTGGGCGTGCCTGCCTGCGCGTGTGAGGTCACATACGCATTTTCACGTGGAAAAGCCCAACTGCACACTTGGAAGGGGACACCGGATCCCATGGCACCGCCCCCTCACCATACTATCACGATGGAGGAGGCTACTCAAAAGTAGCAAGTGCTGGCAGTGCCATTTCCTACTAAAAGCATCTGTGGCTTCAACCCTCGGTGCCCGGGGGTGAATGGATAAAAGGAAGGATGGATTGAAATGGATGGATGGATGGATGGATGGATGGATGGATGGATGGATGGATCCATGGATGCATGGAAGCATGGATGGAAGTTAGGATGAAAGGATGGGTGCATGGGTGGATGGATGCATGGATTGATGGTCGAATGGAAGCATGATTGAAAAGATGGAAGGAAGGATGGTTGGATGGGTGGAAGGATGGATGGAAGTTAGGATGAAAGGATGGGTGGATGGGTGGATGGATGCATGGCTGCATGGATTGATGGTCGAATGGAAGCATGGTTGAAAGATGGAAGAAAGGATGGAAGGAAGGATGGATGTCTGGGTGGAAGGAAAAATGGATGGATGGATGGATGGATGGATGGCAAAGAAAAAGAGAGAAAGCAGATCCCATTGCACTCTGTCTGCAGGATGGATTGTAGGTGTGTCCCGGTTCCATACTGGTTCACCCCCCCCCCTTGTAGCCCAGGGTCCCCAGCGTGGAAGATGCTGATGGTGTATGTGGTGTTGCCTAGGGCACTGTGCTATTCAGTGCATGCGTCCGTCCAGTGTGGCCACGTCTGTCTATCCCGAAAGCCCCCCATATCCCTGGTGTTTGTTTTTTTGTTTGTTTGTTTGTTTGTTGATTGTTTGTTTATTGAGTGTATGTTAGGTGTGTGGGAGTGAGGTTGTGAGTGGGCTCCCGAGTGTGCGTGGGGCTGGGGTTTTGGGCGGGGAGGCAGAGGCAGGCGTTGAGTGTGAGTGTGTTTGGAGGGTGTTGTGGGTGCAGGTGTGGGTTCCCGGGCAGCGTGTGCGGGGTGCGACGGGAGTGGAGGGCGTAGGGCTTGGGGCTGTGTGTGTCGGGCAGGCAGGCGGGCGGGCGAGAAAGGAGACGGGGCGGGGAGCGCTGGCGAGGAAGGGGCGAGCGGGCTGGGTGTGTGTGTTGAGTGTGGGTGGTGGTGTGAGTGGGCGTCGTGGTGGTTGGGGTGGTGTTTTGTGTTTTGGGTGGTGGGGGAGCAAAAAGGGTCTCGCTAAGTTGCTGAAGGTCTCCGGCTGGCCTCGATCCTCCTGTCTCAGCCTCCCAAGCGCTAGGATGACAGGCGTGCGCCACCACGCCAGGCGCTGGCGCAGCCGGCTCCGCGGCCCTTTCACCGCTCGCCCGATGACGCAGCCGCCCTCCCCGGCGCCGCTCGCTCCACACCGCCACCTGCTGGGCCACACTCGCAAACACGCCGCCCTCCCCGACAGCCTCCCAGCGGCCGCCCTCCACCCCTCACCAACACCAGGCCCACCCCAAACACACCCCCTGCACCTCCCACAGCACACACCGCGCGCACACACCCCGATTCACGCTCTTCTTCGCTTCACCAGCCACCTCCACTTGCAACCTCCTGCACAAATACAAACAGTGCCTCTCGACCCTGGACACCAGCACAAGGCCCGCCTCAGGCCACACTGCCCGGGCCCACATGCACACGCCTCACAAACACGCTCACCCACCCTCAGGACACCGGGCAACTTTCGCCTTGGGGGCACCTACCTCCCTGTGGCCCACGGGCTCCCTCACACACTGGGTCACACGGAGCGTGGGCGTGCCTGCCTGCGCGTGTGAGGTCACATACGCATTTTCACGTGGAAAAGCCCAACTGCACACTTGGAAGGGGACACCGGATCCCATGGCACCGCCCCCTCACCATACTATCACGATGGAGGAGGCTACTCAAAAGTAGAAAGTGCTGGCAGTGCCATTTCCTGCTAAAAGCATCTGTGGCTTCAACCCTCGGTGCCCGGGGGTGAATGGATAAATGGAAGGATGGATTGAAACGGATGGATGGATGCATGGATGGATGCATGGATGGAGGCATGGATGGAGGCATGGGTGGATGCATGGATGCATGGATGGAAGTTAGGATGAAAGGATGGGTGCATGGGTGGATGGATGCATGGATTGATGGTCGAATGGAAGCATGATTGAAAAGATGGAAGGAAGGATGGTTGGATGGGTGGAAGGATGGATGGAAGTTAGGATGAAAGGATGGGTGGATGGATGGATGGCTGCATGGCTGCATGGATTGATGGTCGAATGGAAGCATGGTTGAAAGATGGAAGGAAGGATGGAAGGATGGATGGATGGATGGGTGGAAGGATGGATGGATGGATGGATGGATGGATGGCAAAGAAAAAGAGAGAAAGCAGATCCCATTGCACTCTGTCTGCAGGATGGATTGTAGGTGTGTCCCGGTTCCATACTGGTTCACCCCCCCCCCTTGTAGCCCAGGGTCCCCAGCGTGGAAGATGCTGATGGTGTATGTGGTGTTGCCTAGGGCAATGTGCTATTCAGTGCATGCGTCCGTCCAGTGTGGCCACGTCTGTCTATCCCGAAAGCCCCCCATATCCCTGGTGTTTGTTTTTTTGTTTGTTTGTTTGTTTGTTGATTGTTTGTTTATTGAGTGTATGTTAGGTGTGTGGGAGTGAGGTTGTGAGTGGGCTCCCGAGTGTGCGTGGGGCTGGGGTTTTGGGCGGGGAGGCAGAGGCAGGCGTTGAGTGTGAGTGTGTTTGGAGGGTGTTGTGGGTGCAGGTGTGGGTTCCCGGGCAGCGTGTGCGGGGTGCGACGGGAGTGGAGGGCGTAGGGCTTGGGGCTGTGTGTGTCGGGCAGGCAGGCGGGCGGGCGAGAAAGGAGACGGGGCGGGGAGCGCTGGCGAGGAAGGGGCGAGCGGGCTGGGTGTGTGTGTTGAGTGTGGGTGGTGGTGTGAGTGGGCGTCGTGGTGGTTGGGGTGGTGTTTTGTGTTTTGGGTGGTGGGGGAGCAAAAAGGGTCTCGCTAAGTTGCTGAAGGTCTCCGGCTGGCCTCGATCCTCCTGTCTCAGCCTCCCAAGCGCTAGGATGACAGGCGTGCGCCACCACGCCAGGCGCTGGCGCAGCCGGCTCCGCGGCCCTTTCACCGCTCGCCCGATGACGCAGCCGCCCTCCCCGGCGCCGCTCGCTCCACACCGCCACCTGCTGGGCCACACTCGCAAACACGCCGCCCTCCCCGACAGCCTCCCAGCGGCCGCCCTCCACCCCTCACCAACACCAGGCCCACCCCAAACACACCCCCTGCACCTCCCACAGCACACACCGCGCGCACACACCCCGATTCACGCTCTTCTTCGCTTCACCAGCCACCTCCACTTGCAACCTCCTGCACAAATACAAACAGTGCCTCTCGACCCTGGACACCAGCACAAGGCCCGCCTCAGGCCACACTGCCCGGGCCCAGGGCCCACATGCACACGCCTCACAAACACGCTCACCCACCCTCAGGACACCGGGCAACTTTCGCCTTGGGGGCACCTACCTCCCTGTGGCCCACGGGCTCCCTCACACACTGGGTCACACGGAGCGTGGGCGTGCCTGCCTGCGCGTGTGAGGTCACATACGCATTTTCACGTGGAAAAGCCCAACTGCACACTTGGAAGGGGACACCGGTTCCCATGGCACCGCCCCCTCACCATACTATCACGATGGAGGAGGCTACTCAAAAGTAGCAAGTGCTGGCAGTGCCATTTCCTGCTAAAAGCATCTGTGGCTTCAACCCTCGGTGCCCGGGGGTGAATGGATAAAATGAAGGATGGATTGAAATGGATGGATGGATGGATGGATGGATGGATGGATGGATCCATGGATGCATGGAAGCATGGATGGAAGTTAGGATGAAAGGATGGGTGCATGGGTGGATGGATGCATGGATTGATGGTCGAATGGAAGCATGATTGAAAAGATGGAAGGAAGGATGGTTGGATGGGTGGAAGGATGGATGGAAGTTAGGATGAAAGGATGGGTGGATGGGTGGATGGATGCATGGCTGCATGGATTGATGGTCGAATGGAAGCATGGTTGAAAGATGGAAGAAAGGATGGAAGGAAGGATGGATGTCTGGGTGGAAGGAAAAATGGATGGATGGATGGATGGATGGATGGCAAAGAAAAAGAGAGAAAGCAGATCCCATTGCACTCTGTCTGCAGGATGGATTGTAGGTGTGTCCCGGTTCCATACTGGTTCACCCCCCCCCCCTTGTAGCCCAGGGTCCCCAGCGTGGAAGATGCTGATGGTGTATGTGGTGTTGCCTAGGGCACTGTGCTATTCAGTGCATGCGTCCGTCCAGTGTGGACACGTCTGTCTATCCCGAAAGCCCCCCATATCCCTGGTGTTTGTTTTTTTGTTTGTTTGTTTGTTTGTTGATTGTTTGTTTATTGAGTGTATGTTAGGTGTGTGGGAGTGAGGTTGTGAGTGGGCTCCCGAGTGTGCGTGGGGCTGGGGTTTTGGGCGGGGAGGCAGAGGCAGGCGTTGAGTGTGAGTGTGTTTGGAGGGTGTTGTGGGTGCAGGTGTGGGTTCCCGGGCAGCGTGTGCGGGGTGCGACGGGAGTGGAGGGCGTAGGGCTTGGGGCTGTGTGTGTCGGGCAGGCAGGCGGGCGGGCGAGAAAGGAGACGGGGCGGGGAGCGCTGGCGAGGAAGGGGCGAGCGGGCTGGGTGTGTGTGTTGAGTGTGGGTGGTGGTGTGAGTGGGCGTCGTGGTGGTTGGGGTGGTGTTTTGTGTTTTGGGTGGTGGGGGAGCAAAAAGGGTCTCGCTAAGTTGCTGAAGGTCTCCGGCTGGCCTCGATCCTCCTGTCTCAGCCTCCCAAGCGCTAGGATGACAGGCGTGCGCCACCACGCCAGGCGCTGGCGCAGCCGGCTCCGCGGCCCTTTCACCGCTCGCCCGATGACGCAGCCGCCCTCCCCGGCGCCGCTCGCTCCACACCGCCACCTGCTGGGCCACACTCGCAAACACGCCGCCCTCCCCGACAGCCTCCCAGCGGCCGCCCTCCACCCCTCACCAACACCAGGCCCACCCCAAACACACCCCCTGCACCTCCCACAGCACACACCGCGCGCACACACCCCGATTCACGCTCTTCTTCGCTTCACCAGCCACCTCCACTTGCAACCTCCTGCACAAATACAAACAGTGCCTCTCGACCCTGGACACCAGCACAAGGCCCGCCTCAGGCCACACTGCCCGGGCCCACATGCACACGCCTCACAAACACGCTCACCCACCCTCAGGACACCGGGCAACTTTCGCCTTGGGGGCACCTACCTCCCTGTGGCCCACGGGCTCCCTCACACACTGGGTCACACGGAGCGTGGGCGTGCCTGCCTGCGCGTGTGAGGTCACATACGCATTTTCACGTGGAAAAGCCCAACTGCACACTTGGAAGGGGACACCGGATCCCATGGCACCGCCCCCTCACCATACTATCACGATGGAGGAGGCTACTCAAAAGTAGAAAGTGCTGGCAGTGCCATTTCCTGCTAAAAGCATCTGTGGCTTCAACCCTCGGTGCCCGGGGGTGAATGGATAAATGGAAGGATGGATTGAAACGGATGGATGGATGCATGGATGGATGCATGGATGGAGGCATGGATGGAGGCATGGGTGGATGCATGGATGCATGGATGGAAGTTAGGATGAAAGGATGGGTGCATGGGTGGATGGATGCATGGATTGATGGTCGAATGGAAGCATGATTGAAAAGATGGAAGGAAGGATGGTTGGATGGGTGGAAGGATGGATGGAAGTTAGGATGAAAGGATGGGTGGATGGATGGATGGCTGCATGGCTGCATGGATTGATGGTCGAATGGAAGCATGGTTGAAAGATGGAAGGAAGGATGGAAGGATGGATGGATGGATGGGTGGAAGGATGGATGGATGGATGGATGGATGGCAAAGAAAAAGAGAGAAAGCAGATCCCATTGCACTCTGTCTGCAGGATGGATTGTAGGTGTGTCCCGGTTCCATACTGGTTCACCCCCCCCCCTTGTAGCCCAGGGTCCCCAGCGTGGAAGATGCTGATGGTGTATGTGGTGTTGCCTAGGGCAATGTGCTATTCAGTGCATGCGTCCGTCCAGTGTGGCCACGTCTGTCTATCCCGAAAGCCCCCCATATCCCTGGTGTTTGTTTTTTTGTTTGTTTGTTTGTTTGTTGATTGTTTGTTTATTGAGTGTATGTTAGGTGTGTGGGAGTGAGGTTGTGAGTGGGCTCCCGAGTGTGCGTGGGGCTGGGGTTTTGGGCGGGGAGGCAGAGGCAGGCGTTGAGTGTGAGTGTGTTTGGAGGGTGTTGTGGGTGCAGGTGTGGGTTCCCGGGCAGCGTGTGCGGGGTGCGACGGGAGTGGAGGGCGTAGGGCTTGGGGCTGTGTGTGTCGGGGAGGCCGGCGGGCGGGCGAGAAAGGAGACGGGGCGGGGAGCGCTGGCGAGGAAGGGGCGAGCGGGCTGGGTGTGTGTGTTGAGTGTGGGTGGTGGTGTGAGTGGGCGTCGTGGTGGTTGGGGTGGTGTTTTGTGTTTTGGGTGGTGGGGGAGCAAAAAGGGTCTCGCTAAGTTGCTGAAGGTCTCCGGCTGGCCTCGATCCTCCTGTCTCAGCCTCCCAAGCGCTAGGATGACAGGCGTGCGCCACCACGCCAGGCGCTGGCGCAGCCGGCTCCGCGGCCCTTTCACCGCTCGCCCGATGACGCAGCCGCCCTCCCCGGCGCCGCTCGCTCCACACCGCCACCTGCTGGGCCACACTCGCAAACACGCCGCCCTCCCCGACAGCCTCCCAGCGGCCGCCCTCCACCCCTCACCAACACCAGGCCCACCCCAAACACACCCCCTGCACCTCCCACAGCACACACCGCGCGCACACACCCCGATTCACGCTCTTCTTCGCTTCACCAGCCACCTCCACTTGCAACCTCCTGCACAAATACAAACAGTGCCTCTCGACCCTGGACACCAGCACAAGGCCCGCCTCAGGCCACACTGCCCGGGCCCACATGCACACGCCTCACAAACACGCTCACCCACCCTCAGGACACCGGGCAACTTTCGCCTTGGGGGCACCTACCTCCCTGTGGCCCACGGGCTCCCTCACACACTGGGTCACACGGAGCGTGGGCGTGCCTGCCTGCGCGTGTGAGGTCACATACGCATTTTCACGTGGAAAAGCCCAACTGCACACTTGGAAGGGGACACCGGATCCCATGGCACCGCCCCCTCACCATACTATCACGATGGAGGAGGCTACTCAAAAGTAGCAAGTGCTGGCAGTGCCATTTCCTGCTAAAAGCATCTGTGGCTTCAACCCTCGGTGCCCGGGGGTGAATGGATAAAAGGAAGGATGGATTGAAATGGATGGATGGATGGATGGATGGATGGATGGATCCATGGATGCATGGAAGCATGGATGGAAGTTAGGATGAAAGGATGGGTGCATGGGTGGATGGATGCATGGATTGATGGTCGAATGGAAGCATGATTGAAAAGATGGAAGGAAGGATGGTTGGATGGGTGGAAGGATGGATGGAAGTTAGGATGAAAGGATGGGTGGATGGGTGGATGGATGCATGGCTGCATGGATTGATGGTCGAATGGAAGCATGGTTGAAAGATGGAAGAAAGGATGGAAGGAAGGATGGATGTCTGGGTGGAAGGAAAAATGGATGGATGGATGGATGGATGGATGGCAAAGAAAAAGAGAGAAAGCAGATCCCATTGCACTCTGTCTGCAGGATGGATTGTAGGTGTGTCCCGGTTCCATACTGGTTCACCCCCCCCCCTTGTAGCCCAGGGTCCCCAGCGTGGAAGATGCTGATGGTGTATGTGGTGTTGCCTAGGGCACTGTGCTATTCAGTGCATGCGTCCGTCCAGTGTGGCCACGTCTGTCTATCCCGAAAGCCCCCCATATCCCTGGTGTTTGTTTTTTTGTTTGTTTGTTTGTTTGTTGATTGTTTGTTTATTGAGTGTATGTTAGGTGTGTGGGAGTGAGGTTGTGAGTGGGCTCCCGAGTGTGCGTGGGGCTGGGGTTTTGGGCGGGGAGGCAGAGGCAGGCGTTGAGTGTGAGTGTGTTTGGAGGGTGTTGTGGGTGCAGGTGTGGGTTCCCGGGCAGCGTGTGCGGGGTGCGACGGGAGTGGAGGGCGTAGGGCTTGGGGCTGTGTGTGTCGGGCAGGCAGGCGGGCGGGCGAGAAAGGAGACGGGGCGGGGAGCGCTGGCGAGGAAGGGGCGAGCGGGCTGGGTGTGTGTGTTGAGTGTGGGTGGTGGTGTGAGTGGGCGTCGTGGTGGTTGGGGTGGTGTTTTGTGTTTTGGGTGGTGGGGGAGCAAAAAGGGTCTCGCTAAGTTGCTGAAGGTCTCCGGCTGGCCTCGATCCTCCTGTCTCAGCCTCCCAAGCGCTAGGATGACAGGCGTGCGCCACCACGCCAGGCGCTGGCGCGGCCGGCTCCGCGGCCCTTTCACCGCTCGCCCGATGACGCAGCCGCCCTCCCCGGCGCCGCTCGCTCCACACCGCCACCTGCTGGGCCACACTCGCAAACACGCCGCCCTCCCCGACAGCCTCCCAGCGGCCGCCCTCCACCCCTCACCAACACCAGGCCCACCCCAAACACACCCCCTGCACCTCCCACAGCACACACCGCGCGCACACACCCCGATTCACGCTCTTCTTCGCTTCACCAGCCACCTCCACTTGCAACCTCCTGCACAAATACAAACAGTGCCTCTCGACCCTGGACACCAGCACAAGGCCCGCCTCAGGCCACACTGCCCGGGCCCAGGGCCCACATGCACACGCCTCACAAACACGCTCACCCACCCTCAGGACACCGGGCAACTTTCGCCTTGGGGGCACCTACCTCCCTGTGGCCCACGGGCTCCCTCACACACTGGGTCACACGGAGCGTGGGCGTGCCTGCCTGCGCGTGTGAGGTCACATACGCATTTTCACGTGGAAAAGCCCAACTGCACACTTGGAAGGGGACACCGGATCCCATGGCACCGCCCCCTCACCATACTATCACGATGGAGGAGGCTACTCAAAAGTAGCAAGTGCTGGCAGTGCCATTTCCTGCTAAAAGCATCTGTGGCTTCAACCCTCGGTGCCCGGGGGTGAATGGATAAAAGGAAGGATGGATTGAAATGGATGGATGGATGGATGGATGGATGGATGGATGGATGGATGGATCCATGGATGCATGGAAGCATGGATGGAAGTTAGGATGAAAGGATGGGTGCATGGGTGGATGGATGCATGGATTGATGGTCGAATGGAAGCATGATTGAAAAGATGGAAGGAAGGATGGTTGGAGGATGGGTGGAAGGATGGATGGAAGTTAGGATGAAAGGATGGGTGGATGGGTGGATGGATGCATGGCTGCATGGATTGATGGTCGAATGGAAGCATGGTTGAAAGATGGAAGAAAGGATGGAAGGAAGGATGGATGTCTGGGTGGAAGGAAAAATGGATGGATGGATGGATGGATGGATGGCAAAGAAAAAGAGAGAAAGCAGATCCCATTGCACTCTGTCTGCAGGATGGATTGTAGGTGTGTCCCGGTTCCATACTGGTTCACCCCCCCCCCCTTGTAGCCCAGGGTCCCCAGCGTGGAAGATGCTGATGGTGTATGTGGTGTTGCCTAGGGCACTGTGCTATTCAGTGCATGCGTCCGTCCAGTGTGGCCACGTCTGTCTATCCCGAAAGCCCCCCATATCCCTGGTGTTTGTTTTTTTGTTTGTTTGTTTGTTTGTTGATTGTTTGTTTATTGAGTGTATGTTAGGTGTGTGGGAGTGAGGTTGTGAGTGGGCTCCCGAGTGTGCGTGGGGCTGGGGTTTTGGGCGGGGAGGCAGAGGCAGGCGTTGAGTGTGAGTGTGTTTGGAGGGTGTTGTGGGTGCAGGTGTGGGTTCCCGGGCAGCGTGTGCGGGGTGCGACGGGAGTGGAGGGCGTAGGGCTTGGGGCTGTGTGTGTCGGGCAGGCAGGCGGGCGGGCGAGAAAGGAGACGGGGCGGGGAGCGCTGGCGAGGAAGGGGCGAGCGGGCTGGGTGTGTGTGTTGAGTGTGGGTGGTGGTGTGAGTGGGCGTCGTGGTGGTTGGGGTGGTGTTTTGTGTTTTGGGTGGTGGGGGAGCAAAAAGGGTCTCGCTAAGTTGCTGAAGGTCTCCGGCTGGCCTCGATCCTCCTGTCTCAGCCTCCCAAGCGCTAGGATGACAGGCGTGCGCCACCACGCCAGGCGCTGGCGCAGCCGGCTCCGCGGCCCTTTCACCGCTCGCCCGATGACGCAGCCGCCCTCCCCGGCGCCGCTCGCTCCACACCGCCACCTGCTGGGCCACACTCGCAAACACGCCGCCCTCCCCGACAGCCTCCCAGCGGCCGCCCTCCACCCCTCACCAACACCAGGCCCACCCCAAACACACCCCCTGCACCTCCCACAGCACACACCGCGCGCACACACCCCGATTCACGCTCTTCTTCGCTTCACCAGCCACCTCCACTTGCAACCTCCTGCACAAATACAAACAGTGCCTCTCGACCCTGGACACCAGCACAAGGCCCGCCTCAGGCCACACTGCCCGGGCCCAGGGCCCACATGCACACGCCTCACAAACACGCTCACCCACCCTCAGGACACCGGGCAACTTTCGCCTTGGGGGCACCTACCTCCCTGTGGCCCACGGGCTCCCTCACACACTGGGTCACACGGAGCGTGGGCGTGCCTGCCTGCGCGTGTGAGGTCACATACGCATTTTCACGTGGAAAAGCCCAACTGCACACTTGGAAGGGGACACCGGATCCCATGGCACCGCCCCCTCACCATACTATCACGATGGAGGAGGCTACTCAAAAGTAGCAAGTGCTGGCAGTGCCATTTCCTGCTAAAAGCATCTGTGGCTTCAACCCTCGGTGCCCGGGGGTGAATGGATAAAAGGAAGGATGGATTGAAATGGATGGATGGATGGATGGATGGATGGATGGATGGATCCATGGATGCATGGAAGCATGGATGGAAGTTAGGATGAAAGGATGGGTGCATGGGTGGATGGATGCATGGATTGATGGTCGAATGGAAGCATGATTGAAAAGATGGAAGGAAGGATGGTTGGATGGGTGGAAGGATGGATGGAAGTTAGGATGAAAGGATGGGTGGATGGGTGGATGGATGCATGGCTGCATGGATTGATGGTCGAATGGAAGCATGGTTGAAAGATGGAAGAAAGGATGGAAGGAAGGATGGATGTCTGGGTGGAAGGAAAAATGGATGGATGGATGGATGGATGGATGGCAAAGAAAAAGAGAGAAAGCAGATCCCATTGCACTCTGTCTGCAGGATGGATTGTAGGTGTGTCCCGGTTCCATACTGGTTCACCCCCCCCCCCTTGTAGCCCAGGGTCCCCAGCGTGGAAGATGCTGATGGTGTATGTGGTGTTGCCTAGGGCACTGTGCTATTCAGTGCATGCGTCCGTCCAGTGTGGCCACGTCTGTCTATCCCGAAAGCCCCCCATATCCCTGGTGTTTGTTTTTTTGTTTGTTTGTTTGTTTGTTGATTGTTTGTTTATTGAGTGTATGTTAGGTGTGTGGGAGTGAGGTTGTGAGTGGGCTCCCGAGTGTGCGTGGGGCTGGGGTTTTGGGCGGGGAGGCAGAGGCAGGCGTTGAGTGTGAGTGTGTTTGGAGGGTGTTGTGGGTGCAGGTGTGGGTTCCCGGGCAGCGTGTGCGGGGTGCGACGGGAGTGGAGGGCGTAGGGCTTGGGGCTGTGTGTGTCGGGCAGGCAGGCGGGCGGGCGAGAAAGGAGACGGGGCGGGGAGCGCTGGCGAGGAAGGGGCGAGCGGGCTGGGTGTGTGTGTTGAGTGTGGGTGGTGGTGTGAGTGGGCGTCGTGGTGGTTGGGGTGGTGTTTTGTGTTTTGGGTGGTGGGGGAGCAAAAAGGGTCTCGCTAAGTTGCTGAAGGTCTCCGGCTGGCCTCGATCCTCCTGTCTCAGCCTCCCAAGCGCTAGGATGACAGGCGTGCGCCACCACGCCAGGCGCTGGCGCAGCCGGCTCCGCGGCCCTTTCACCGCTCGCCCGATGACGCAGCCGCCCTCCCCGGCGCCGCTCGCTCCACACCGCCACCTGCTGGGCCACACTCGCAAACACGCCGCCCTCCCCGACAGCCTCCCAGCGGCCGCCCTCCACCCCTCACCAACACCAGGCCCACCCCAAACACACCCCCTGCACCTCCCACAGCACACACCGCGCGCACACACCCCGATTCACGCTCTTCTTCGCTTCACCAGCCACCTCCACTTGCAACCTCCTGCACAAATACAAACAGTGCCTCTCGACCCTGGACACCAGCACAAGGCCCGCCTCAGGCCACACTGCCCGGGCCCACATGCACACGCCTCACAAACACGCTCACCCACCCTCAGGACACCGGGCAACTTTCGCCTTGGGGGCACCTACCTCCCTGTGGCCCACGGGCTCCCTCACACACTGGGTCACACGGAGCGTGGGCGTGCCTGCCTGCGCGTGTGAGGTCACATACGCATTTTCACGTGGAAAAGCCCAACTGCACACTTGGAAGGGGACACCGGATCCCATGGCACCGCCCCCTCACCATACTATCACGATGGAGGAGGCTACTCAAAAGTAGCAAGTGCTGGCAGTGCCATTTCCTGCTAAAAGCATCTGTGGCTTCAACCCTCGGTGCCCGGGGGTGAATGGATAAAAGGAAGGATGGATTGAAATGGATGGATGGATGGATGGATGGATGGATGGATCCATGGATGCATGGAAGCATGGATGGAAGTTAGGATGAAAGGATGGGTGCATGGGTGGATGGATGCATGGATTGATGGTCGAATGGAAGCATGATTGAAAAGATGGAAGGAAGGATGGTTGGATGGGTGGAAGGATGGATGGAAGTTAGGATGAAAGGATGGGTGGATGGGTGGATGGATGCATGGCTGCATGGATTGATGGTCGAATGGAAGCATGGTTGAAAGATGGAAGAAAGGATGGAAGGAAGGATGGATGTCTGGGTGGAAGGAAAAATGGATGGATGGATGGATGGATGGATGGCAAAGAAAAAGAGAGAAAGCAGATCCCATTGCACTCTGTCTGCAGGATGGATTGTAGGTGTGTCCCGGTTCCATACTGGTTCACCCCCCCCCCTTGTAGCCCAGGGTCCCCAGCGTGGAAGATGCTGATGGTGTATGTGGTGTTGCCTAGGGCACTGTGCTATTCAGTGCATGCGTCCGTCCAGTGTGGCCACGTCTGTCTATCCCGAAAGCCCCCCATATCCCTGGTGTTTGTTTTTTTGTTTGTTTGTTTGTTTGTTGATTGTTTGTTTATTGAGTGTATGTTAGGTGTGTGGGAGTGAGGTTGTGAGTGGGCTCCCGAGTGTGCGTGGGGCTGGGGTTTTGGGCGGGGAGGCAGAGGCAGGCGTTGAGTGTGAGTGTGTTTGGAGGGTGTTGTGGGTGCAGGTGTGGGTTCCCGGGCAGCGTGTGCGGGGTGCGACGGGAGTGGAGGGCGTAGGGCTTGGGGCTGTGTGTGTCGGGCAGGCAGGCGGGCGGGCGAGAAAGGAGACGGGGCGGGGAGCGCTGGCGAGGAAGGGGCGAGCGGGCTGGGTGTGTGTGTTGAGTGTGGGTGGTGGTGTGAGTGGGCGTCGTGGTGGTTGGGGTGGTGTTTTGTGTTTTGGGTGGTGGGGGAGCAAAAAGGGTCTCGCTAAGTTGCTGAAGGTCTCCGGCTGGCCTCGATCCTCCTGTCTCAGCCTCCCAAGCGCTAGGATGACAGGCGTGCGCCACCACGCCAGGCGCTGGCGCAGCCGGCTCCGCGGCCCTTTCACCGCTCGCCCGATGACGCAGCCGCCCTCCCCGGCGCCGCTCGCTCCACACCGCCACCTGCTGGGCCACACTCGCAAACACGCCGCCCTCCCCGACAGCCTCCCAGCGGCCGCCCTCCACCCCTCACCAACACCAGGCCCACCCCAAACACACCCCCTGCACCTCCCACAGCACACACCGCGCGCACACACCCCGATTCACGCTCTTCTTCGCTTCACCAGCCACCTCCACTTGCAACCTCCTGCACAAATACAAACAGTGCCTCTCGACCCTGGACACCAGCACAAGGCCCGCCTCAGGCCACACTGCCCGGGCCCAGGGCCCACATGCACACGCCTCACAAACACGCTCACCCACCCTCAGGACACCGGGCAACTTTCGCCTTGGGGGCACCTACCTCCCTGTGGCCCACGGGCTCCCTCACACACTGGGTCACACGGAGCGTGGGCGTGCCTGCCTGCGCGTGTGAGGTCACATACGCATTTTCACGTGGAAAAGCCCAACTGCACACTTGGAAGGGGACACCGGATCCCATGGCACCGCCCCCTCACCATACTATCACGATGGAGGAGGCTACTCAAAAGTAGCAAGTGCTGGCAGTGCCATTTCCTGCTAAAAGCATCTGTGGCTTCAACCCTCGGTGCCCGGGGGTGAATGGATAAAAGGAAGGATGGATTGAAATGGATGGATGGATGGATGGATGGATGGATGGATGGATGGATGGATCCATGGATGCATGGAAGCATGGATGGAAGTTAGGATGAAAGGATGGGTGCATGGGTGGATGGATGCATGGATTGATGGTCGAATGGAAGCATGATTGAAAAGATGGAAGGAAGGATGGTTGGATGGGTGGAAGGATGGATGGAAGTTAGGATGAAAGGATGGGTGGATGGGTGGATGGATGCATGGCTGCATGGATTGATGGTCGAATGGAAGCATGGTTGAAAGATGGAAGAAAGGATGGAAGGAAGGATGGATGTCTGGGTGGAAGGAAAAATGGATGGATGGATGGATGGATGGATGGCAAAGAAAAAGAGAGAAAGCAGATCCCATTGCACTCTGTCTGCAGGATGGATTGTAGGTGTGTCCCGGTTCCATACTGGTTCACCCCCCCCCCTTGTAGCCCAGGGTCCCCAGCGTGGAAGATGCTGATGGTGTATGTGGTGTTGCCTAGGGCACTGTGCTATTCAGTGCATGCGTCCGTCCAGTGTGGCCACGTCTGTCTATCCCGAAAGCCCCCCATATCCCTGGTGTTTGTTTTTTTGTTTGTTTGTTTGTTTGTTGATTGTTTGTTTATTGAGTGTATGTTAGGTGTGTGGGAGTGAGGTTGTGAGTGGGCTCCCGAGTGTGCGTGGGGCTGGGGTTTTGGGCGGGGAGGCAGAGGCAGGCGTTGAGTGTGAGTGTGTTTGGAGGGTGTTGTGGGTGCAGGTGTGGGTTCCCGGGCAGCGTGTGCGGGGTGCGACGGGAGTGGAGGGCGTAGGGCTTGGGGCTGTGTGTGTCGGGCAGGCAGGCGGGCGGGCGAGAAAGGAGACGGGGCGGGGAGCGCTGGCGAGGAAGGGGCGAGCGGGCTGGGTGTGTGTGTTGAGTGTGGGTGGTGGTGTGAGTGGGCGTCGTGGTGGTTGGGGTGGTGTTTTGTGTTTTGGGTGGTGGGGGAGCAAAAAGGGTCTCGCTAAGTTGCTGAAGGTCTCCGGCTGGCCTCGATCCTCCTGTCTCAGCCTCCCAAGCGCTAGGATGACAGGCGTGCGCCACCACGCCAGGCGCTGGCGCAGCCGGCTCCGCGGCCCTTTCACCGCTCGCCCGATGACGCAGCCGCCCTCCCCGGCGCCGCTCGCTCCACACCGCCACCTGCTGGGCCACACTCGCAAACACGCCGCCCTCCCCGACAGCCTCCCAGCGGCCGCCCTCCACCCCTCACCAACACCAGGCCCACCCCAAACACACCCCCTGCACCTCCCACAGCACACACCGCGCGCACACACCCCGATTCACGCTCTTCTTCGCTTCACCAGCCACCTCCACTTGCAACCTCCTGCACAAATACAAACAGTGCCTCTCGACCCTGGACACCAGCACAAGGCCCGCCTCAGGCCACACTGCCCGGGCCCAGGGCCCACATGCACACGCCTCACAAACACGCTCACCCACCCTCAGGACACCGGGCAACTTTCGCCTTGGGGGCACCTACCTCCCTGTGGCCCACGGGCTCCCTCACACACTGGGTCACACGGAGCGTGGGCGTGCCTGCCTGCGCGTGTGAGGTCACATACGCATTTTCACGTGGAAAAGCCCAACTGCACACTTGGAAGGGGACACCGGATCCCATGGCACCGCCCCCTCACCATACTATCACGATGGAGGAGGCTACTCAAAAGTAGCAAGTGCTGGCAGTGCCATTTCCTGCTAAAAGCATCTGTGGCTTCAACCCTCGGTGCCCGGGGGTGAATGGATAAAAGGAAGGATGGATTGAAATGGATGGATGGATGGATGGATGGATGGATGGATGGATGGATGGATCCATGGATGCATGGAAGCATGGATGGAAGTTAGGATGAAAGGATGGGTGCATGGGTGGATGGATGCATGGATTGATGGTCGAATGGAAGCATGATTGAAAAGATGGAAGGAAGGATGGTTGGATGGGTGGAAGGATGGATGGAAGTTAGGATGAAAGGATGGGTGGATGGGTGGATGGATGCATGGCTGCATGGATTGATGGTCGAATGGAAGCATGGTTGAAAGATGGAAGAAAGGATGGAAGGAAGGATGGATGTCTGGGTGGAAGGAAAAATGGATGGATGGATGGATGGATGGATGGCAAAGAAAAAGAGAGAAAGCAGATCCCATTGCACTCTGTCTGCAGGATGGATTGTAGGTGTGTCCCGGTTCCATACTGGTTCACCCCCCCCCCCTTGTAGCCCAGGGTCCCCAGCGTGGAAGATGCTGATGGTGTATGTGGTGTTGCCTAGGGCACTGTGCTATTCAGTGCATGCGTCCGTCCAGTGTGGACACGTCTGTCTATCCCGAAAGCCCCCCATATCCCTGGTGTTTGTTTTTTTGTTTGTTTGTTTGTTTGTTGATTGTTTGTTTATTGAGTGTATGTTAGGTGTGTGGGAGTGAGGTTGTGAGTGGGCTCCCGAGTGTGCGTGGGGCTGGGGTTTTGGGCGGGGAGGCAGAGGCAGGCGTTGAGTGTGAGTGTGTTTGGAGGGTGTTGTGGGTGCAGGTGTGGGTTCCCGGGCAGCGTGTGCGGGGTGCGACGGGAGTGGAGGGCGTAGGGCTTGGGGCTGTGTGTGTCGGGCAGGCAGGCGGGCGGGCGAGAAAGGAGACGGGGCGGGGAGCGCTGGCGAGGAAGGGGCGAGCGGGCTGGGTGTGTGTGTTGAGTGTGGGTGGTGGTGTGAGTGGGCGTCGTGGTGGTTGGGGTGGTGTTTTGTGTTTTGGGTGGTGGGGGAGCAAAAAGGGTCTCGCTAAGTTGCTGAAGGTCTCCGGCTGGCCTCGATCCTCCTGTCTCAGCCTCCCAAGCGCTAGGATGACAGGCGTGCGCCACCACGCCAGGCGCTGGCGCAGCCGGCTCCGCGGCCCTTTCACCGCTCGCCCGATGACGCAGCCGCCCTCCCCGGCGCCGCTCGCTCCACACCGCCACCTGCTGGGCCACACTCGCAAACACGCCGCCCTCCCCGACAGCCTCCCAGCGGCCGCCCTCCACCCCTCACCAACACCAGGCCCACCCCAAACACACCCCCTGCACCTCCCACAGCACACACCGCGCGCACACACCCCGATTCACGCTCTTCTTCGCTTCACCAGCCACCTCCACTTGCAACCTCCTGCACAAATACAAACAGTGCCTCTCGACCCTGGACACCAGCACAAGGCCCGCCTCAGGCCACACTGCCCGGGCCCACATGCACACGCCTCACAAACACGCTCACCCACCCTCAGGACACCGGGCAACTTTCGCCTTGGGGGCACCTACCTCCCTGTGGCCCACGGGCTCCCTCACACACTGGGTCACACGGAGCGTGGGCGTGCCTGCCTGCGCGTGTGAGGTCACATACGCATTTTCACGTGGAAAAGCCCAACTGCACACTTGGAAGGGGACACCGGATCCCATGGCACCGCCCCCTCACCATACTATCACGATGGAGGAGGCTACTCAAAAGTAGAAAGTGCTGGCAGTGCCATTTCCTGCTAAAAGCATCTGTGGCTTCAACCCTCGGTGCCCGGGGGTGAATGGATAAATGGAAGGATGGATTGAAACGGATGGATGGATGCATGGATGGATGCATGGATGGAGGCATGGATGGAGGCATGGGTGGATGCATGGATGCATGGATGGAAGTTAGGATGAAAGGATGGGTGCATGGGTGGATGGATGCATGGATTGATGGTCGAATGGAAGCATGATTGAAAAGATGGAAGGAAGGATGGTTGGATGGGTGGAAGGATGGATGGAAGTTAGGATGAAAGGATGGGTGGATGGATGGATGGCTGCATGGCTGCATGGATTGATGGTCGAATGGAAGCATGGTTGAAAGATGGAAGGAAGGATGGAAGGATGGATGGATGGATGGGTGGAAGGATGGATGGATGGATGGATGGATGGATGGCAAAGAAAAAGAGAGAAAGCAGATCCCATTGCACTCTGTCTGCAGGATGGATTGTAGGTGTGTCCCGGTTCCATACTGGTTCACCCCCCCCCCCTTGTAGCCCAGGGTCCCCAGCGTGGAAGATGCTGATGGTGTATGTGGTGTTGCCTAGGGCAATGTGCTATTCAGTGCATGCGTCCGTCCAGTGTGGCCACGTCTGTCTATCCCGAAAGCCCCCCATATCCCTGGTGTTTGTTTTTTTGTTTGTTTGTTTGTTTGTTGATTGTTTGTTTATTGAGTGTATGTTAGGTGTGTGGGAGTGAGGTTGTGAGTGGGCTCCCGAGTGTGCGTGGGGCTGGGGTTTTGGGCGGGGAGGCAGAGGCAGGCGTTGAGTGTGAGTGTGTTTGGAGGGTGTTGTGGGTGCAGGTGTGGGTTCCCGGGCAGCGTGTGCGGGGTGCGACGGGAGTGGAGGGCGTAGGGCTTGGGGCTGTGTGTGTCGGGCAGGCAGGCGGGCGGGCGAGAAAGGAGACGGGGCGGGGAGCGCTGGCGAGGAAGGGGCGAGCGGGCTGGGTGTGTGTGTTGAGTGTGGGTGGTGGTGTGAGTGGGCGTCGTGGTGGTTGGGGTGGTGTTTTGTGTTTTGGGTGGTGGGGGAGCAAAAAGGGTCTCGCTAAGTTGCTGAAGGTCTCCGGCTGGCCTCGATCCTCCTGTCTCAGCCTCCCAAGCGCTAGGATGACAGGCGTGCGCCACCACGCCAGGCGCTGGCGCAGCCGGCTCCGCGGCCCTTTCACCGCTCGCCCGATGACGCAGCCGCCCTCCCCGGCGCCGCTCGCTCCACACCGCCACCTGCTGGGCCACACTCGCAAACACGCCGCCCTCCCCGACAGCCTCCCAGCGGCCGCCCTCCACCCCTCACCAACACCAGGCCCACCCCAAACACACCCCCTGCACCTCCCACAGCACACACCGCGCGCACACACCCCGATTCACGCTCTTCTTCGCTTCACCAGCCACCTCCACTTGCAACCTCCTGCACAAATACAAACAGTGCCTCTCGACCCTGGACACCAGCACAAGGCCCGCCTCAGGCCACACTGCCCGGGCCCACATGCACACGCCTCACAAACACGCTCACCCACCCTCAGGACACCGGGCAACTTTCGCCTTGGGGGCACCTACCTCCCTGTGGCCCACGGGCTCCCTCACACACTGGGTCACACGGAGCGTGGGCGTGCCTGCCTGCGCGTGTGAGGTCACATACGCATTTTCACGTGGAAAAGCCCAACTGCACACTTGGAAGGGGACACCGGATCCCATGGCACCGCCCCCTCACCATACTATCACGATGGAGGAGGCTACTCAAAAGTAGCAAGTGCTGGCAGTGCCATTTCCTGCTAAAAGCATCTGTGGCTTCAACCCTCGGTGCCCGGGGGTGAATGGATAAAAGGAAGGATGGATTGAAATGGATGGATGGATGGATGGATGGATGGATGGATCCATGGATGCATGGAAGCATGGATGGAAGTTAGGATGAAAGGATGGGTGCATGGGTGGATGGATGCATGGATTGATGGTCGAATGGAAGCATGATTGAAAAGATGGAAGGAAGGATGGTTGGATGGGTGGAAGGATGGATGGAAGTTAGGATGAAAGGATGGGTGGATGGGTGGATGGATGCATGGCTGCATGGATTGATGGTCGAATGGAAGCATGGTTGAAAGATGGAAGAAAGGATGGAAGGAAGGATGGATGTCTGGGTGGAAGGAAAAATGGATGGATGGATGGATGGATGGATGGCAAAGAAAAAGAGAGAAAGCAGATCCCATTGCACTCTGTCTGCAGGATGGATTGTAGGTGTGTCCCGGTTCCATACTGGTTCACCCCCCCCCCTTGTAGCCCAGGGTCCCCAGCGTGGAAGATGCTGATGGTGTATGTGGTGTTGCCTAGGGCACTGTGCTATTCAGTGCATGCGTCCGTCCAGTGTGGCCACGTCTGTCTATCCCGAAAGCCCCCCATATCCCTGGTGTTTGTTTTTTTGTTTGTTTGTTTGTTTGTTGATTGTTTGTTTATTGAGTGTATGTTAGGTGTGTGGGAGTGAGGTTGTGAGTGGGCTCCCGAGTGTGCGTGGGGCTGGGGTTTTGGGCGGGGAGGCAGAGGCAGGCGTTGAGTGTGAGTGTGTTTGGAGGGTGTTGTGGGTGCAGGTGTGGGTTCCCGGGCAGCGTGTGCGGGGTGCGACGGGAGTGGAGGGCGTAGGGCTTGGGGCTGTGTGTGTCGGGCAGGCAGGCGGGCGGGCGAGAAAGGAGACGGGGCGGGGAGCGCTGGCGAGGAAGGGGCGAGCGGGCTGGGTGTGTGTGTTGAGTGTGGGTGGTGGTGTGAGTGGGCGTCGTGGTGGTTGGGGTGGTGTTTTGTGTTTTGGGTGGTGGGGGAGCAAAAAGGGTCTCGCTAAGTTGCTGAAGGTCTCCGGCTGGCCTCGATCCTCCTGTCTCAGCCTCCCAAGCGCTAGGATGACAGGCGTGCGCCACCACGCCAGGCGCTGGCGCAGCCGGCTCCGCGGCCCTTTCACCGCTCGCCCGATGACGCAGCCGCCCTCCCCGGCGCCGCTCGCTCCACACCGCCACCTGCTGGGCCACACTCGCAAACACGCCGCCCTCCCCGACAGCCTCCCAGCGGCCGCCCTCCACCCCTCACCAACACCAGGCCCACCCCAAACACACCCCCTGCACCTCCCACAGCACACACCGCGCGCACACACCCCGATTCACGCTCTTCTTCGCTTCACCAGCCACCTCCACTTGCAACCTCCTGCACAAATACAAACAGTGCCTCTCGACCCTGGACACCAGCACAAGGCCCGCCTCAGGCCACACTGCCCGGGCCCAGGGCCCACATGCACACGCCTCACAAACACGCTCACCCACCCTCAGGACACCGGGCAACTTTCGCCTTGGGGGCACCTACCTCCCTGTGGCCCACGGGCTCCCTCACACACTGGGTCACACGGAGCGTGGGCGTGCCTGCCTGCGCGTGTGAGGTCACATACGCATTTTCACGTGGAAAAGCCCAACTGCACACTTGGAAGGGGACACCGGATCCCATGGCACCGCCCCCTCACCATACTATCACGATGGAGGAGGCTACTCAAAAGTAGCAAGTGCTGGCAGTGCCATTTCCTGCTAAAAGCATCTGTGGCTTCAACCCTCGGTGCCCGGGGGTGAATGGATAAAAGGAAGGATGGATTGAAATGGATGGATGGATGGATGGATGGATGGATGGATGGATGGATGGATCCATGGATGCATGGAAGCATGGATGGAAGTTAGGATGAAAGGATGGGTGCATGGGTGGATGGATGCATGGATTGATGGTCGAATGGAAGCATGATTGAAAAGATGGAAGGAAGGATGGTTGGATGGGTGGAAGGATGGATGGAAGTTAGGATGAAAGGATGGGTGGATGGGTGGATGGATGCATGGCTGCATGGATTGATGGTCGAATGGAAGCATGGTTGAAAGATGGAAGAAAGGATGGAAGGAAGGATGGATGTCTGGGTGGAAGGAAAAATGGATGGATGGATGGATGGATGGATGGCAAAGAAAAAGAGAGAAAGCAGATCCCATTGCACTCTGTCTGCAGGATGGATTGTAGGTGTGTCCCGGTTCCATACTGGTTCACCCCCCCCCCTTGTAGCCCAGGGTCCCCAGCGTGGAAGATGCTGATGGTGTATGTGGTGTTGCCTAGGGCACTGTGCTATTCAGTGCATGCGTCCGTCCAGTGTGGCCACGTCTGTCTATCCCGAAAGCCCCCCATATCCCTGGTGTTTGTTTTTTTGTTTGTTTGTTTGTTTGTTGATTGTTTGTTTATTGAGTGTATGTTAGGTGTGTGGGAGTGAGGTTGTGAGTGGGCTCCCGAGTGTGCGTGGGGCTGGGGTTTTGGGCGGGGAGGCAGAGGCAGGCGTTGAGTGTGAGTGTGTTTGGAGGGTGTTGTGGGTGCAGGTGTGGGTTCCCGGGCAGCGTGTGCGGGGTGCGACGGGAGTGGAGGGCGTAGGGCTTGGGGCTGTGTGTGTCGGGCAGGCAGGCGGGCGGGCGAGAAAGGAGACGGGGCGGGGAGCGCTGGCGAGGAAGGGGCGAGCGGGCTGGGTGTGTGTGTTGAGTGTGGGTGGTGGTGTGAGTGGGCGTCGTGGTGGTTGGGGTGGTGTTTTGTGTTTTGGGTGGTGGGGGAGCAAAAAGGGTCTCGCTAAGTTGCTGAAGGTCTCCGGCTGGCCTCGATCCTCCTGTCTCAGCCTCCCAAGCGCTAGGATGACAGGCGTGCGCCACCACGCCAGGCGCTGGCGCAGCCGGCTCCGCGGCCCTTTCACCGCTCGCCCGATGACGCAGCCGCCCTCCCCGGCGCCGCTCGCTCCACACCGCCACCTGCTGGGCCACACTCGCAAACACGCCGCCCTCCCCGACAGCCTCCCAGCGGCCGCCCTCCACCCCTCACCAACACCAGGCCCACCCCAAACACACCCCCTGCACCTCCCACAGCACACACCGCGCGCACACACCCCGATTCACGCTCTTCTTCGCTTCACCAGCCACCTCCACTTGCAACCTCCTGCACAAATACAAACAGTGCCTCTCGACCCTGGACACCAGCACAAGGCCCGCCTCAGGCCACACTGCCCGGGCCCAGGGCCCACATGCACACGCCTCACAAACACGCTCACCCACCCTCAGGACACCGGGCAACTTTCGCCTTGGGGGCACCTACCTCCCTGTGGCCCACGGGCTCCCTCACACACTGGGTCACACGGAGCGTGGGCGTGCCTGCCTGCGCGTGTGAGGTCACATACGCATTTTCACGTGGAAAAGCCCAACTGCACACTTGGAAGGGGACACCGGATCCCATGGCACCGCCCCCTCACCATACTATCACGATGGAGGAGGCTACTCAAAAGTAGCAAGTGCTGGCAGTGCCATTTCCTGCTAAAAGCATCTGTGGCTTCAACCCTCGGTGCCCGGGGGTGAATGGATAAAAGGAAGGATGGATTGAAATGGATGGATGGATGGATGGATGGATGGATGGATGGATGGATCCATGGATGCATGGAAGCATGGATGGAAGTTAGGATGAAAGGATGGGTGCATGGGTGGATGGATGCATGGATTGATGGTCGAATGGAAGCATGATTGAAAAGATGGAAGGAAGGATGGTTGGATGGGTGGAAGGATGGATGGAAGTTAGGATGAAAGGATGGGTGGATGGGTGGATGGATGCATGGCTGCATGGATTGATGGTCGAATGGAAGCATGGTTGAAAGATGGAAGAAAGGATGGAAGGAAGGATGGATGTCTGGGTGGAAGGAAAAATGGATGGATGGATGGATGGATGGATGGCAAAGAAAAAGAGAGAAAGCAGATCCCATTGCACTCTGTCTGCAGGATGGATTGTAGGTGTGTCCCGGTTCCATACTGGTTCACCCCCCCCCCCTTGTAGCCCAGGGTCCCCAGCGTGGAAGATGCTGATGGTGTATGTGGTGTTGCCTAGGGCACTGTGCTATTCAGTGCATGCGTCCGTCCAGTGTGGACACGTCTGTCTATCCCGAAAGCCCCCCATATCCCTGGTGTTTGTTTTTTTGTTTGTTTGTTTGTTTGTTGATTGTTTGTTTATTGAGTGTATGTTAGGTGTGTGGGAGTGAGGTTGTGAGTGGGCTCCCGAGTGTGCGTGGGGCTGGGGTTTTGGGCGGGGAGGCAGAGGCAGGCGTTGAGTGTGAGTGTGTTTGGAGGGTGTTGTGGGTGCAGGTGTGGGTTCCCGGGCAGCGTGTGCGGGGTGCGACGGGAGTGGAGGGCGTAGGGCTTGGGGCTGTGTGTGTCGGGCAGGCAGGCGGGCGGGCGAGAAAGGAGACGGGGCGGGGAGCGCTGGCGAGGAAGGGGCGAGCGGGCTGGGTGTGTGTGTTGAGTGTGGGTGGTGGTGTGAGTGGGCGTCGTGGTGGTTGGGGTGGTGTTTTGTGTTTTGGGTGGTGGGGGAGCAAAAAGGGTCTCGCTAAGTTGCTGAAGGTCTCCGGCTGGCCTCGATCCTCCTGTCTCAGCCTCCCAAGCGCTAGGATGACAGGCGTGCGCCACCACGCCAGGCGCTGGCGCAGCCGGCTCCGCGGCCCTTTCACCGCTCGCCCGATGACGCAGCCGCCCTCCCCGGCGCCGCTCGCTCCACACCGCCACCTGCTGGGCCACACTCGCAAACACGCCGCCCTCCCCGACAGCCTCCCAGCGGCCGCCCTCCACCCCTCACCAACACCAGGCCCACCCCAAACACACCCCCTGCACCTCCCACAGCACACACCGCGCGCACACACCCCGATTCACGCTCTTCTTCGCTTCACCAGCCACCTCCACTTGCAACCTCCTGCACAAATACAAACAGTGCCTCTCGACCCTGGACACCAGCACAAGGCCCGCCTCAGGCCACACTGCCCGGGCCCACATGCACACGCCTCACAAACACGCTCACCCACCCTCAGGACACCGGGCAACTTTCGCCTTGGGGGCACCTACCTCCCTGTGGCCCACGGGCTCCCTCACACACTGGGTCACACGGAGCGTGGGCGTGCCTGCCTGCGCGTGTGAGGTCACATACGCATTTTCACGTGGAAAAGCCCAACTGCACACTTGGAAGGGGACACCGGATCCCATGGCACCGCCCCCTCACCATACTATCACGATGGAGGAGGCTACTCAAAAGTAGCAAGTGCTGGCAGTGCCATTTCCTGCTAAAAGCATCTGTGGCTTCAACCCTCGGTGCCCGGGGGTGAATGGATAAAAGGAAGGATGGATTGAAATGGATGGATGGATGGATGGATGGATGGATGGATGGATGGATCCATGGATGCATGGAAGCATGGATGGAAGTTAGGATGAAAGGATGGGTGCATGGGTGGATGGATGCATGGATTGATGGTCGAATGGA
Organism: Muscardinus avellanarius; assembly: GCF_963383645.1. Classification (NCBI taxonomy): domain Eukaryota; kingdom Metazoa; phylum Chordata; class Mammalia; order Rodentia; family Gliridae; genus Muscardinus; species Muscardinus avellanarius. Next base: position 67,660 of record NW_027664503.1, read on the forward strand.
AGCATGATTGAAAAGATGGAAGGAAGGATGGTTGGATGGGTGGAAGGATGGATGGAAGTTAGGATGAAAGGATGGGTGGATGGGTGGATGGATGCATGGCTGCATGGATTGATGGTCGAATGGAAGCATGGTTGAAAGATGGAAGAAAGGATGGAAGGAAGGATGGATGTCTGGGTGGAAGGAAAAATGGATGGATGGATGGATGGATGGATGGCAAAGAAAAAGAGAGAAAGCAGATCCCATTGCACTCTGTCTGCAGGATGGATTGTAGGTGTGTCCCGGTTCCATACTGGTTCACCCCCCCCCCTTGTAGCCCAGGGTCCCCAGCGTGGAAGATGCTGATGGTGTATGTGGTGTTGCCTAGGGCACTGTGCTATTCAGTGCATGCGTCCGTCCAGTGTGGCCACGTCTGTCTATCCCGAAAGCCCCCCATATCCCTGGTGTTTGTTTTTTTGTTTGTTTGTTTGTTTGTTGATTGTTTGTTTATTGAGTGTATGTTAGGTGTGTGGGAGTGAGGTTGTGAGTGGGCTCCCGAGTGTGCGTGGGGCTGGGGTTTTGGGCGGGGAGGCAGAGGCAGGCGTTGAGTGTGAGTGTGTTTGGAGGGTGTTGTGGGTGCAGGTGTGGGTTCCCGGGCAGCGTGTGCGGGGTGCGACGGGAGTGGAGGGCGTAGGGCTTGGGGCTGTGTGTGTCGGGCAGGCAGGCGGGCGGGCGAGAAAGGAGACGGGGCGGGGAGCGCTGGCGAGGAAGGGGCGAGCGGGCTGGGTGTGTGTGTTGAGTGTGGGTGGTGGTGTGAGTGGGCGTCGTGGTGGTTGGGGTGGTGTTTTGTGTTTTGGGTGGTGGGGGAGCAAAAAGGGTCTCGCTAAGTTGCTGAAGGTCTCCGGCTGGCCTCGATCCTCCTGTCTCAGCCTCCCAAGCGCTAGGATGACAGGCGTGCGCCACCACGCCAGGCGCTGGCGCAGCCGGCTCCGCGGCCCTTTCACCGCTCGCCCGATGACGCAGCCGCCCTCCCCGGCGCCGCTCGCTCCACACCGCCACCTGCTGGGCCACACTCGCAAACACGCCGCCCTCCCCGACAGCCTCCCAGCGGCCGCCCTCCACCCCTCACCAACACCAGGCCCACCCCAAACACACCCCCTGCACCTCCCACAGCACACACCGCGCGCACACACCCCGATTCACGCTCTTCTTCGCTTCACCAGCCACCTCCACTTGCAACCTCCTGCACAAATACAAACAGTGCCTCTCGACCCTGGACACCAGCACAAGGCCCGCCTCAGGCCACACTGCCCGGGCCCAGGGCCCACATGCACACGCCTCACAAACACGCTCACCCACCCTCAGGACACCGGGCAACTTTCGCCTTGGGGGCACCTACCTCCCTGTGGCCCACGGGCTCCCTCACACACTGGGTCACACGGAGCGTGGGCGTGCCTGCCTGCGCGTGTGAGGTCACATACGCATTTTCACGTGGAAAAGCCCAACTGCACACTTGGAAGGGGACACCGGATCCCATGGCACCGCCCCCTCACCATACTATCACGATGGAGGAGGCTACTCAAAAGTAGCAAGTGCTGGCAGTGCCATTTCCTGCTAAAAGCATCTGTGGCTTCAACCCTCGGTGCCCGGGGGTGAATGGATAAAAGGAAGGATGGATTGAAATGGATGGATGGATGGATGGATGGATGGATGGATGGATGGATGGATCCATGGATGCATGGAAGCATGGATGGAAGTTAGGATGAAAGGATGGGTGCATGGGTGGATGGATGCATGGATTGATGGTCGAATGGAAGCATGATTGAAAAGATGGAAGGAAGGATGGTTGGATGGGTGGAAGGATGGATGGAAGTTAGGATGAAAGGATGGGTGGATGGGTGGATGGATGCATGGCTGCATGGATTGATGGTCGAATGGAAGCATGGTTGAAAGATGGAAGAAAGGATGGAAGGAAGGATGGATGTCTGGGTGGAAGGAAAAATGGATGGATGGATGGATGGATGGATGGCAAAGAAAAAGAGAGAAAGCAGATCCCATTGCACTCTGTCTGCAGGATGGATTGTAGGTGTGTCCCGGTTCCATACTGGTTCACCCCCCCCCCTTGTAGCCCAGGGTCCCCAGCGTGGAAGATGCTGATGGTGTATGTGGTGTTGCCTAGGGCACTGTGCTATTCAGTGCATGCGTCCGTCCAGTGTGGCCACGTCTGTCTATCCCGAAAGCCCCCCATATCCCTGGTGTTTGTTTTTTTGTTTGTTTGTTTGTTTGTTGATTGTTTGTTTATTGAGTGTATGTTAGGTGTGTGGGAGTGAGGTTGTGAGTGGGCTCCCGAGTGTGCGTGGGGCTGGGGTTTTGGGCGGGGAGGCAGAGGCAGGCGTTGAGTGTGAGTGTGTTTGGAGGGTGTTGTGGGTGCAGGTGTGGGTTCCCGGGCAGCGTGTGCGGGGTGCGACGGGAGTGGAGGGCGTAGGGCTTGGGGCTGTGTGTGTCGGGCAGGCAGGCGGGCGGGCGAGAAAGGAGACGGGGCGGGGAGCGCTGGCGAGGAAGGGGCGAGCGGGCTGGGTGTGTGTGTTGAGTGTGGGTGGTGGTGTGAGTGGGCGTCGTGGTGGTTGGGGTGGTGTTTTGTGTTTTGGGTGGTGGGGGAGCAAAAAGGGTCTCGCTAAGTTGCTGAAGGTCTCCGGCTGGCCTCGATCCTCCTGTCTCAGCCTCCCAAGCGCTAGGATGACAGGCGTGCGCCACCACGCCAGGCGCTGGCGCAGCCGGCTCCGCGGCCCTTTCACCGCTCGCCCGATGACGCAGCCGCCCTCCCCGGCGCCGCTCGCTCCACACCGCCACCTGCTGGGCCACACTCGCAAACACGCCGCCCTCCCCGACAGCCTCCCAGCGGCCGCCCTCCACCCCTCACCAACACCAGGCCCACCCCAAACACACCCCCTGCACCTCCCACAGCACACACCGCGCGCACACACCCCGATTCACGCTCTTCTTCGCTTCACCAGCCACCTCCACTTGCAACCTCCTGCACAAATACAAACAGTGCCTCTCGACCCTGGACACCAGCACAAGGCCCGCCTCAGGCCACACTGCCCGGGCCCAGGGCCCACATGCACACGCCTCACAAACACGCTCACCCACCCTCAGGACACCGGGCAACTTTCGCCTTGGGGGCACCTACCTCCCTGTGGCCCACGGGCTCCCTCACACACTGGGTCACACGGAGCGTGGGCGTGCCTGCCTGCGCGTGTGAGGTCACATACGCATTTTCACGTGGAAAAGCCCAACTGCACACTTGGAAGGGGACACCGGATCCCATGGCACCGCCCCCTCACCATACTATCACGATGGAGGAGGCTACTCAAAAGTAGCAAGTGCTGGCAGTGCCATTTCCTGCTAAAAGCATCTGTGGCTTCAACCCTCGGTGCCCGGGGGTGAATGGATAAAAGGAAGGATGGATTGAAATGGATGGATGGATGGATGGATGGATGGATGGATGGATGGATCCATGGATGCATGGAAGCATGGATGGAAGTTAGGATGAAAGGATGGGTGCATGGGTGGATGGATGCATGGATTGATGGTCGAATGGAAGCATGATTGAAAAGATGGAAGGAAGGATGGTTGGATGGGTGGAAGGATGGATGGAAGTTAGGATGAAAGGATGGGTGGATGGGTGGATGGATGCATGGCTGCATGGATTGATGGTCGAATGGAAGCATGGTTGAAAGATGGAAGAAAGGATGGAAGGAAGGATGGATGTCTGGGTGGAAGGAAAAATGGATGGATGGATGGATGGATGGATGGCAAAGAAAAAGAGAGAAAGCAGATCCCATTGCACTCTGTCTGCAGGATGGATTGTAGGTGTGTCCCGGTTCCATACTGGTTCACCCCCCCCCCCTTGTAGCCCAGGGTCCCCAGCGTGGAAGATGCTGATGGTGTATGTGGTGTTGCCTAGGGCACTGTGCTATTCAGTGCATGCGTCCGTCCAGTGTGGACACGTCTGTCTATCCCGAAAGCCCCCCATATCCCTGGTGTTTGTTTTTTTGTTTGTTTGTTTGTTTGTTGATTGTTTGTTTATTGAGTGTATGTTAGGTGTGTGGGAGTGAGGTTGTGAGTGGGCTCCCGAGTGTGCGTGGGGCTGGGGTTTTGGGCGGGGAGGCAGAGGCAGGCGTTGAGTGTGAGTGTGTTTGGAGGGTGTTGTGGGTGCAGGTGTGGGTTCCCGGGCAGCGTGTGCGGGGTGCGACGGGAGTGGAGGGCGTAGGGCTTGGGGCTGTGTGTGTCGGGCAGGCAGGCGGGCGGGCGAGAAAGGAGACGGGGCGGGGAGCGCTGGCGAGGAAGGGGCGAGCGGGCTGGGTGTGTGTGTTGAGTGTGGGTGGTGGTGTGAGTGGGCGTCGTGGTGGTTGGGGTGGTGTTTTGTGTTTTGGGTGGTGGGGGAGCAAAAAGGGTCTCGCTAAGTTGCTGAAGGTCTCCGGCTGGCCTCGATCCTCCTGTCTCAGCCTCCCAAGCGCTAGGATGACAGGCGTGCGCCACCACGCCAGGCGCTGGCGCAGCCGGCTCCGCGGCCCTTTCACCGCTCGCCCGATGACGCAGCCGCCCTCCCCGGCGCCGCTCGCTCCACACCGCCACCTGCTGGGCCACACTCGCAAACACGCCGCCCTCCCCGACAGCCTCCCAGCGGCCGCCCTCCACCCCTCACCAACACCAGGCCCACCCCAAACACACCCCCTGCACCTCCCACAGCACACACCGCGCGCACACACCCCGATTCACGCTCTTCTTCGCTTCACCAGCCACCTCCACTTGCAACCTCCTGCACAAATACAAACAGTGCCTCTCGACCCTGGACACCAGCACAAGGCCCGCCTCAGGCCACACTGCCCGGGCCCACATGCACACGCCTCACAAACACGCTCACCCACCCTCAGGACACCGGGCAACTTTCGCCTTGGGGGCACCTACCTCCCTGTGGCCCACGGGCTCCCTCACACACTGGGTCACACGGAGCGTGGGCGTGCCTGCCTGCGCGTGTGAGGTCACATACGCATTTTCACGTGGAAAAGCCCAACTGCACACTTGGAAGGGGACACCGGATCCCATGGCACCGCCCCCTCACCATACTATCACGATGGAGGAGGCTACTCAAAAGTAGAAAGTGCTGGCAGTGCCATTTCCTGCTAAAAGCATCTGTGGCTTCAACCCTCGGTGCCCGGGGGTGAATGGATAAATGGAAGGATGGATTGAAACGGATGGATGGATGCATGGATGGATGCATGGATGGAGGCATGGATGGAGGCATGGGTGGATGCATGGATGCATGGATGGAAGTTAGGATGAAAGGATGGGTGCATGGGTGGATGGATGCATGGATTGATGGTCGAATGGAAGCATGATTGAAAAGATGGAAGGAAGGATGGTTGGATGGGTGGAAGGATGGATGGAAGTTAGGATGAAAGGATGGGTGGATGGATGGATGGCTGCATGGCTGCATGGATTGATGGTCGAATGGAAGCATGGTTGAAAGATGGAAGGAAGGATGGAAGGATGGATGGATGGATGGGTGGAAGGATGGATGGATGGATGGATGGATGGATGGCAAAGAAAAAGAGAGAAAGCAGATCCCATTGCACTCTGTCTGCAGGATGGATTGTAGGTGTGTCCCGGTTCCATACTGGTTCACCCCCCCCCCCTTGTAGCCCAGGGTCCCCAGCGTGGAAGATGCTGATGGTGTATGTGGTGTTGCCTAGGGCAATGTGCTATTCAGTGCATGCGTCCGTCCAGTGTGGCCACGTCTGTCTATCCCGAAAGCCCCCCATATCCCTGGTGTTTGTTTTTTTGTTTGTTTGTTTGTTTGTTGATTGTTTGTTTATTGAGTGTATGTTAGGTGTGTGGGAGTGAGGTTGTGAGTGGGCTCCCGAGTGTGCGTGGGGCTGGGGTTTTGGGCGGGGAGGCAGAGGCAGGCGTTGAGTGTGAGTGTGTTTGGAGGGTGTTGTGGGTGCAGGTGTGGGTTCCCGGGCAGCGTGTGCGGGGTGCGACGGGAGTGGAGGGCGTAGGGCTTGGGGCTGTGTGTGTCGGGCAGGCAGGCGGGCGGGCGAGAAAGGAGACGGGGCGGGGAGCGCTGGCGAGGAAGGGGCGAGCGGGCTGGGTGTGTGTGTTGAGTGTGGGTGGTGGTGTGAGTGGGCGTCGTGGTGGTTGGGGTGGTGTTTTGTGTTTTGGGTGGTGGGGGAGCAAAAAGGGTCTCGCTAAGTTGCTGAAGGTCTCCGGCTGGCCTCGATCCTCCTGTCTCAGCCTCCCAAGCGCTAGGATGACAGGCGTGCGCCACCACGCCAGGCGCTGGCGCAGCCGGCTCCGCGGCCCTTTCACCGCTCGCCCGATGACGCAGCCGCCCTCCCCGGCGCCGCTCGCTCCACACCGCCACCTGCTGGGCCACACTCGCAAACACGCCGCCCTCCCCGACAGCCTCCCAGCGGCCGCCCTCCACCCCTCACCAACACCAGGCCCACCCCAAACACACCCCCTGCACCTCCCACAGCACACACCGCGCGCACACACCCCGATTCACGCTCTTCTTCGCTTCACCAGCCACCTCCACTTGCAACCTCCTGCACAAATACAAACAGTGCCTCTCGACCCTGGACACCAGCACAAGGCCCGCCTCAGGCCACACTGCCCGGGCCCAGGGCCCACATGCACACGCCTCACAAACACGCTCACCCACCCTCAGGACACCGGGCAACTTTCGCCTTGGGGGCACCTACCTCCCTGTGGCCCACGGGCTCCCTCACACACTGGGTCACACGGAGCGTGGGCGTGCCTGCCTGCGCGTGTGAGGTCACATACGCATTTTCACGTGGAAAAGCCCAACTGCACACTTGGAAGGGGACACCGGATCCCATGGCACCGCCCCCTCACCATACTATCACGATGGAGGAGGCTACTCAAAAGTAGCAAGTGCTGGCAGTGCCATTTCCTGCTAAAAGCATCTGTGGCTTCAACCCTCGGTGCCCGGGGGTGAATGGATAAAAGGAAGGATGGATTGAAATGGATGGATGGATGGATGGATGGATGGATGGATGGATGGATCCATGGATGCATGGAAGCATGGATGGAAGTTAGGATGAAAGGATGGGTGCATGGGTGGATGGATGCATGGATTGATGGTCGAATGGAAGCATGATTGAAAAGATGGAAGGAAGGATGGTTGGATGGGTGGAAGGATGGATGGAAGTTAGGATGAAAGGATGGGTGGATGGGTGGATGGATGCATGGCTGCATGGATTGATGGTCGAATGGAAGCATGGTTGAAAGATGGAAGAAAGGATGGAAGGAAGGATGGATGTCTGGGTGGAAGGAAAAATGGATGGATGGATGGATGGATGGATGGCAAAGAAAAAGAGAGAAAGCAGATCCCATTGCACTCTGTCTGCAGGATGGATTGTAGGTGTGTCCCGGTTCCATACTGGTTCACCCCCCCCCCCTTGTAGCCCAGGGTCCCCAGCGTGGAAGATGCTGATGGTGTATGTGGTGTTGCCTAGGGCACTGTGCTATTCAGTGCATGCGTCCGTCCAGTGTGGACACGTCTGTCTATCCCGAAAGCCCCCCATATCCCTGGTGTTTGTTTTTTTGTTTGTTTGTTTGTTGATTGTTTGTTTATTGAGTGTATGTTAGGTGTGTGGGAGTGAGGTTGTGAGTGGGCTCCCGAGTGTGCGTGGGGCTGGGGTTTTGGGCGGGGAGGCAGAGGCAGGCGTTGAGTGTGAGTGTGTTTGGAGGGTGTTGTGGGTGCAGGTGTGGGTTCCCGGGCAGCGTGTGCGGGGTGCGACGGGAGTGGAGGGCGTAGGGCTTGGGGCTGTGTGTGTCGGGCAGGCAGGCGGGCGGGCGAGAAAGGAGACGGGGCGGGGAGCGCTGGCGAGGAAGGGGCGAGCGGGCTGGGTGTGTGTGTTGAGTGTGGGTGGTGGTGTGAGTGGGCGTCGTGGTGGTTGGGGTGGTGTTTTGTGTTTTGGGTGGTGGGGGAGCAAAAAGGGTCTCGCTAAGTTGCTGAAGGTCTCCGGCTGGCCTCGATCCTCCTGTCTCAGCCTCCCAAGCGCTAGGATGACAGGCGTGCGCCACCACGCCAGGCGCTGGCGCAGCCGGCTCCGCGGCCCTTTCACCGCTCGCCCGATGACGCAGCCGCCCTCCCCGGCGCCGCTCGCTCCACACCGCCACCTGCTGGGCCACACTCGCAAACACGCCGCCCTCCCCGACAGCCTCCCAGCGGCCGCCCTCCACCCCTCACCAACACCAGGCCCACCCCAAACACACCCCCTGCACCTCCCACAGCACACACCGCGCGCACACACCCCGATTCACGCTCTTCTTCGCTTCACCAGCCACCTCCACTTGCAACCTCCTGCACAAATACAAACAGTGCCTCTCGACCCTGGACACCAGCACAAGGCCCGCCTCAGGCCACACTGCCCGGGCCCACATGCACACGCCTCACAAACACGCTCACCCACCCTCAGGACACCGGGCAACTTTCGCCTTGGGGGCACCTACCTCCCTGTGGCCCACGGGCTCCCTCACACACTGGGTCACACGGAGCGTGGGCGTGCCTGCCTGCGCGTGTGAGGTCACATACGCATTTTCACGTGGAAAAGCCCAACTGCACACTTGGAAGGGGACACCGGATCCCATGGCACCGCCCCCTCACCATACTATCACGATGGAGGAGGCTACTCAAAAGTAGAAAGTGCTGGCAGTGCCATTTCCTGCTAAAAGCATCTGTGGCTTCAACCCTCGGTGCCCGGGGGTGAATGGATAAATGGAAGGATGGATTGAAACGGATGGATGGATGCATGGATGGATGCATGGATGGAGGCATGGATGGAGGCATGGGTGGATGCATGGATGCATGGATGGAAGTTAGGATGAAAGGATGGGTGCATGGGTGGATGGATGCATGGATTGATGGTCGAATGGAAGCATGATTGAAAAGATGGAAGGAAGGATGGTTGGATGGGTGGAAGGATGGATGGAAGTTAGGATGAAAGGATGGGTGGATGGATGGATGGCTGCATGGCTGCATGGATTGATGGTCGAATGGAAGCATGGTTGAAAGATGGAAGGAAGGATGGAAGGATGGATGGATGGATGGGTGGAAGGATGGATGGATGGATGGATGGATGGATGGATGGATGGCAAAGAAAAAGAGAGAAAGCAGATCCCATTGCACTCTGTCTGCAGGATGGATTGTAGGTGTGTCCCGGTTCCATACTGGTTCACCCCCCCCCCTTGTAGCCCAGGGTCCCCAGCGTGGAAGATGCTGATGGTGTATGTGGTGTTGCCTAGGGCAATGTGCTATTCAGCGCATGCGTCCGTCCAGTGTGGCCACGTCTGTCTATCCCGAAAGCCCCCCATATCCCTGGTGTTTGTTTTTTTGTTTGTTTGTTTGTTTGTTGATTGTTTGTTTATTGAGTGTATGTTAGGTGTGTGGGAGTGAGGTTGTGAGTGGGCTCCCGAGTGTGCGTGGGGCTGGGGTTTTGGGCGGGGAGGCAGAGGCAGGCGTTGAGTGTGAGTGTGTTTGGAGGGTGTTGTGGGTGCAGGTGTGGGTTCCCGGGCAGCGTGTGCGGGGTGCGACGGGAGTGGAGGGCGTAGGGCTTGGGGCTGTGTGTGTCGGGCAGGCAGGCGGGCGGGCGAGAAAGGAGACGGGGCGGGGAGCGCTGGCGAGGAAGGGGCGAGCGGGCTGGGTGTGTGTGTTGAGTGTGGGTGGTGGTGTGAGTGGGCGTCGTGGTGGTTGGGGTGGTGTTTTGTGTTTTGGGTGGTGGGGGAGCAAAAAGGGTCTCGCTAAGTTGCTGAAGGTCTCCGGCTGGCCTCGATCCTCCTGTCTCAGCCTCCCAAGCGCTAGGATGACAGGCGTGCGCCACCACGCCAGGCGCTGGCGCAGCCGGCTCCGCGGCCCTTTCACCGCTCGCCCGATGACGCAGCCGCCCTCCCCGGCGCCGCTCGCTCCACACCGCCACCTGCTGGGCCACACTCGCAAACACGCCGCCCTCCCCGACAGCCTCCCAGCGGCCGCCCTCCACCCCTCACCAACACCAGGCCCACCCCAAACACACCCCCTGCACCTCCCACAGCACACACCGCGCGCACACACCCCGATTCACGCTCTTCTTCGCTTCACCAGCCACCTCCACTTGCAACCTCCTGCACAAATACAAACAGTGCCTCTCGACCCTGGACACCAGCACAAGGCCCGCCTCAGGCCACACTGCCCGGGCCCACATGCACACGCCTCACAAACACGCTCACCCACCCTCAGGACACCGGGCAACTTTCGCCTTGGGGGCACCTACCTCCCTGTGGCCCACGGGCTCCCTCACACACTGGGTCACACGGAGCGTGGGCGTGCCTGCCTGCGCGTGTGAGGTCACATACGCATTTTCACGTGGAAAAGCCCAACTGCACACTTGGAAGGGGACACCGGATCCCATGGCACCGCCCCCTCACCATACTATCACGATGGAGGAGGCTACTCAAAAGTAGAAAGTGCTGGCAGTGCCATTTCCTGCTAAAAGCATCTGTGGCTTCAACCCTCGGTGCCCGGGGGTGAATGGATAAATGGAAGGATGGATTGAAACGGATGGATGGATGCATGGATGGATGCATGGATGGAGGCATGGATGGAGGCATGGGTGGATGCATGGATGCATGGATGGAAGTTAGGATGAAAGGATGGGTGCATGGGTGGATGGATGCATGGATTGATGGTCGAATGGAAGCATGATTGAAAAGATGGAAGGAAGGATGGTTGGATGGGTGGAAGGATGGATGGAAGTTAGGATGAAAGGATGGGTGGATGGATGGATGGCTGCATGGCTGCATGGATTGATGGTCGAATGGAAGCATGGTTGAAAGATGGAAGGAAGGATGGAAGGATGGATGGATGGATGGGTGGAAGGATGGATGGATGGATGGATGGATGGATGGCAAAGAAAAAGAGAGAAAGCAGATCCCATTGCACTCTGTCTGCAGGATGGATTGTAGGTGTGTCCCGGTTCCATACTGGTTCACCCCCCCCCCTTGTAGCCCAGGGTCCCCAGCGTGGAAGATGCTGATGGTGTATGTGGTGTTGCCTAGGGCAATGTGCTATTCAGTGCATGCGTCCGTCCAGTGTGGCCACGTCTGTCTATCCCGAAAGCCCCCCATATCCCTGGTGTTTGTTTTTTGTTTGTTTGTTTGTTTGTTGATTGTTTGTTTATTGAGTGTATGTTAGGTGTGTGGGAGTGAGGTTGTGAGTGGGCTCCCGAGTGTGCGTGGGGCTGGGGTTTTGGGCGGGGAGGCAGAGGCAGGCGTTGAGTGTGAGTGTGTTTGGAGGGTGTTGTGGGTGCAGGTGTGGGTTCCCGGGCAGCGTGTGCGGGGTGCGACGGGAGTGGAGGGCGTAGGGCTTGGGGCTGTGTGTGTCGGGCAGGCAGGCGGGCGGGCGAGAAAGGAGACGGGGCGGGGAGCGCTGGCGAGGAAGGGGCGAGCGGGCTGGGTGTGTGTGTTGAGTGTGGGTGGTGGTGTGAGTGGGCGTCGTGGTGGTTGGGGTGGTGTTTTGTGTTTTGGGTGGTGGGGGAGCAAAAAGGGTCTCGCTAAGTTGCTGAAGGTCTCCGGCTGGCCTCGATCCTCCTGTCTCAGCCTCCCAAGCGCTAGGATGACAGGCGTGCGCCACCACGCCAGGCGCTGGCGCAGCCGGCTCCGCGGCCCTTTCACCGCTCGCCCGATGACGCAGCCGCCCTCCCCGGCGCCGCTCGCTCCACACCGCCACCTGCTGGGCCACACTCGCAAACACGCCGCCCTCCCCGACAGCCTCCCAGCGGCCGCCCTCCACCCCTCACCAACACCAGGCCCACCCCAAACACACCCCCTGCACCTCCCACAGCACACACCGCGCGCACACACCCCGATTCACGCTCTTCTTCGCTTCACCAGCCACCTCCACTTGCAACCTCCTGCACAAATACAAACAGTGCCTCTCGACCCTGGACACCAGCACAAGGCCCGCCTCAGGCCACACTGCCCGGGCCCAGGGCCCACATGCACACGCCTCACAAACACGCTCACCCACCCTCAGGACACCGGGCAACTTTCGCCTTGGGGGCACCTACCTCCCTGTGGCCCACGGGCTCCCTCACACACTGGGTCACACGGAGCGTGGGCGTGCCTGCCTGCGCGTGTGAGGTCACATACGCATTTTCACGTGGAAAAGCCCAACTGCACACTTGGAAGGGGACACCGGATCCCATGGCACCGCCCCCTCACCATACTATCACGATGGAGGAGGCTACTCAAAAGTAGCAAGTGCTGGCAGTGCCATTTCCTGCTAAAAGCATCTGTGGCTTCAACCCTCGGTGCCCGGGGGTGAATGGATAAAAGGAAGGATGGATTGAAATGGATGGATGGATGGATGGATGGATGGATGGATGGATGGATCCATGGATGCATGGAAGCATGGATGGAAGTTAGGATGAAAGGATGGGTGCATGGGTGGATGGATGCATGGATTGATGGTCGAATGGAAGCATGATTGAAAAGATGGAAGGAAGGATGGTTGGATGGGTGGAAGGATGGATGGAAGTTAGGATGAAAGGATGGGTGGATGGGTGGATGGATGCATGGCTGCATGGATTGATGGTCGAATGGAAGCATGGTTGAAAGATGGAAGAAAGGATGGAAGGAAGGATGGATGTCTGGGTGGAAGGAAAAATGGATGGATGGATGGATGGATGGATGGCAAAGAAAAAGAGAGAAAGCAGATCCCATTGCACTCTGTCTGCAGGATGGATTGTAGGTGTGTCCCGGTTCCATACTGGTTCACCCCCCCCCCCTTGTAGCCCAGGGTCCCCAGCGTGGAAGATGCTGATGGTGTATGTGGTGTTGCCTAGGGCACTGTGCTATTCAGTGCATGCGTCCGTCCAGTGTGGACACGTCTGTCTATCCCGAAAGCCCCCCATATCCCTGGTGTTTGTTTTTTTGTTTGTTTGTTTGTTGATTGTTTGTTTATTGAGTGTATGTTAGGTGTGTGGGAGTGAGGTTGTGAGTGGGCTCCCGAGTGTGCGTGGGGCTGGGGTTTTGGGCGGGGAGGCAGAGGCAGGCGTTGAGTGTGAGTGTGTTTGGAGGGTGTTGTGGGTGCAGGTGTGGGTTCCCGGGCAGCGTGTGCGGGGTGCGACGGGAGTGGAGGGCGTAGGGCTTGGGGCTGTGTGTGTCGGGCAGGCAGGCGGGCGGGCGAGAAAGGAGACGGGGCGGGGAGCGCTGGCGAGGAAGGGGCGAGCGGGCTGGGTGTGTGTGTTGAGTGTGGGTGGTGGTGTGAGTGGGCGTCGTGGTGGTTGGGGTGGTGTTTTGTGTTTTGGGTGGTGGGGGAGCAAAAAGGGTCTCGCTAAGTTGCTGAAGGTCTCCGGCTGGCCTCGATCCTCCTGTCTCAGCCTCCCAAGCGCTAGGATGACAGGCGTGCGCCACCACGCCAGGCGCTGGCGCAGCCGGCTCCGCGGCCCTTTCACCGCTCGCCCGATGACGCAGCCGCCCTCCCCGGCGCCGCTCGCTCCACACCGCCACCTGCTGGGCCACACTCGCAAACACGCCGCCCTCCCCGACAGCCTCCCAGCGGCCGCCCTCCACCCCTCACCAACACCAGGCCCACCCCAAACACACCCCCTGCACCTCCCACAGCACACACCGCGCGCACACACCCCGATTCACGCTCTTCTTCGCTTCACCAGCCACCTCCACTTGCAACCTCCTGCACAAATACAAACAGTGCCTCTCGACCCTGGACACCAGCACAAGGCCCGCCTCAGGCCACACTGCCCGGGCCCACATGCACACGCCTCACAAACACGCTCACCCACCCTCAGGACACCGGGCAACTTTCGCCTTGGGGGCACCTACCTCCCTGTGGCCCACGGGCTCCCTCACACACTGGGTCACACGGAGCGTGGGCGTGCCTGCCTGCGCGTGTGAGGTCACATACGCATTTTCACGTGGAAAAGCCCAACTGCACACTTGGAAGGGGACACCGGATCCCATGGCACCGCCCCCTCACCATACTATCACGATGGAGGAGGCTACTCAAAAGTAGAAAGTGCTGGCAGTGCCATTTCCTGCTAAAAGCATCTGTGGCTTCAACCCTCGGTGCCCGGGGGTGAATGGATAAATGGAAGGATGGATTGAAACGGATGGATGGATGCATGGATGGATGCATGGATGGAGGCATGGATGGAGGCATGGGTGGATGCATGGATGCATGGATGGAAGTTAGGATGAAAGGATGGGTGCATGGGTGGATGGATGCATGGATTGATGGTCGAATGGAAGCATGATTGAAAAGATGGAAGGAAGGATGGTTGGATGGGTGGAAGGATGGATGGAAGTTAGGATGAAAGGATGGGTGGATGGATGGATGGCTGCATGGCTGCATGGATTGATGGTCGAATGGAAGCATGGTTGAAAGATGGAAGGAAGGATGGAAGGATGGATGGATGGATGGGTGGAAGGATGGATGGATGGATGGATGGATGGATGGCAAAGAAAAAGAGAGAAAGCAGATCCCATTGCACTCTGTCTGCAGGATGGATTGTAGGTGTGTCCCGGTTCCATACTGGTTCACCCCCCCCCCTTGTAGCCCAGGGTCCCCAGCGTGGAAGATGCTGATGGTGTATGTGGTGTTGCCTAGGGCAATGTGCTATTCAGTGCATGCGTCCGTCCAGTGTGGCCACGTCTGTCTATCCCGAAAGCCCCCCATATCCCTGGTGTTTGTTTTTTTGTTTGTTTGTTTGTTTGTTGATTGTTTGTTTATTGAGTGTATGTTAGGTGTGTGGGAGTGAGGTTGTGAGTGGGCTCCCGAGTGTGCGTGGGGCTGGGGTTTTGGGCGGGGAGGCAGAGGCAGGCGTTGAGTGTGAGTGTGTTTGGAGGGTGTTGTGGGTGCAGGTGTGGGTTCCCGGGCAGCGTGTGCGGGGTGCGACGGGAGTGGAGGGCGTAGGGCTTGGGGCTGTGTGTGTCGGGCAGGCAGGCGGGCGGGCGAGAAAGGAGACGGGGCGGGGAGCGCTGGCGAGGAAGGGGCGAGCGGGCTGGGTGTGTGTGTTGAGTGTGGGTGGTGGTGTGAGTGGGCGTCGTGGTGGTTGGGGTGGTGTTTTGTGTTTTGGGTGGTGGGGGAGCAAAAAGGGTCTCGCTAAGTTGCTGAAGGTCTCCGGCTGGCCTCGATCCTCCTGTCTCAGCCTCCCAAGCGCTAGGATGACAGGCGTGCGCCACCACGCCAGGCGCTGGCGCAGCCGGCTCCGCGGCCCTTTCACCGCTCGCCCGATGACGCAGCCGCCCTCCCCGGCGCCGCTCGCTCCACACCGCCACCTGCTGGGCCACACTCGCAAACACGCCGCCCTCCCCGACAGCCTCCCAGCGGCCGCCCTCCACCCCTCACCAACACCAGGCCCACCCCAAACACACCCCCTGCACCTCCCACAGCACACACCGCGCGCACACACCCCGATTCACGCTCTTCTTCGCTTCACCAGCCACCTCCACTTGCAACCTCCTGCACAAATACAAACAGTGCCTCTCGACCCTGGACACCAGCACAAGGCCCGCCTCAGGCCACACTGCCCGGGCCCACATGCACACGCCTCACAAACACGCTCACCCACCCTCAGGACACCGGGCAACTTTCGCCTTGGGGGCACCTACCTCCCTGTGGCCCACGGGCTCCCTCACACACTGGGTCACACGGAGCGTGGGCGTGCCTGCCTGCGCGTGTGAGGTCACATACGCATTTTCACGTGGAAAAGCCCAACTGCACACTTGGAAGGGGACACCGGATCCCATGGCACCGCCCCCTCACCATACTATCACGATGGAGGAGGCTACTCAAAAGTAGCAAGTGCTGGCAGTGCCATTTCCTGCTAAAAGCATCTGTGGCTTCAACCCTCGGTGCCCGGGGGTGAATGGATAAATGGAAGGATGGATTGAAACGGATGGATGGATGCATGGATGGATGCATGGATGGATGCATGGATGGAGGCATGGGTGGATGCATGGATGCATGGATGGAAGTTAGGATGAAAGGATGGGTGCATGGGTGGATGGATGCATGGATTGATGGTCGAATGGAAGCATGATTGAAAAGATGGAAGGAAGGATGGTTGGATGGGTGGAAGGATGGATGGAAGTTAGGATGAAAGGATGGGTGGATGGGTGGATGGATGCATGGCTGCATGGATTGATGGTCGAATGGAAGCATGGTTGAAAGATGGAAGAAAGGATGGAAGGAAGGATGGATGTCTGGGTGGAAGGAAAAATGGATGGATGGATGGATGGATGGCAAAGAAAAAGAGAGAAAGCAGATCCCATTGCACTCTGTCTGCAGGATGGATTGTAGGTGTGTCCCGGTTCCATACTGGTTCACCCCCCCCCCTTGTAGCCCAGGGTCCCCAGCGTGGAAGATGCTGATGGTGTATGTGGTGTTGCCTAGGGCACTGTGCTATTCAGTGCATGCGTCCGTCCAGTGTGGCCACGTCTGTCTATCCCGAAAGCCCCCCATATCCCTGGTGTTTGTTTTTTTGTTTGTTTGTTTGTTTGTTGATTGTTTGTTTATTGAGTGTATGTTAGGTGTGTGGGAGTGAGGTTGTGAGTGGGCTCCCGAGTGTGCGTGGGGCTGGGGTTTTGGGCGGGGAGGCAGAGGCAGGCGTTGAGTGTGAGTGTGTTTGGAGGGTGTTGTGGGTGCAGGTGTGGGTTCCCGGGCAGCGTGTGCGGGGTGCGACGGGAGTGGAGGGCGTAGGGCTTGGGGCTGTGTGTGTCGGGCAGGCAGGCGGGCGGGCGAGAAAGGAGACGGGGCGGGGAGCGCTGGCGAGGAAGGGGCGAGCGGGCTGGGTGTGTGTGTTGAGTGTGGGTGGTGGTGTGAGTGGGCGTCGTGGTGGTTGGGGTGGTGTTTTGTGTTTTGGGTGGTGGGGGAGCAAAAAGGGTCTCGCTAAGTTGCTGAAGGTCTCCGGCTGGCCTCGATCCTCCTGTCTCAGCCTCCCAAGCGCTAGGATGACAGGCGTGCGCCACCACGCCAGGCGCTGGCGCAGCCGGCTCCGCGGCCCTTTCACCGCTCGCCCGATGACGCAGCCGCCCTCCCCGGCGCCGCTCGCTCCACACCGCCACCTGCTGGGCCACACTCGCAAACACGCCGCCCTCCCCGACAGCCTCCCAGCGGCCGCCCTCCACCCCTCACCAACACCAGGCCCACCCCAAACACACCCCCTGCACCTCCCACAGCACACACCGCGCGCACACACCCCGATTCACGCTCTTCTTCGCTTCACCAGCCACCTCCACTTGCAACCTCCTGCACAAATACAAACAGTGCCTCTCGACCCTGGACACCAGCACAAGGCCCGCCTCAGGCCACACTGCCCGGGCCCACATGCACACGCCTCACAAACACGCTCACCCACCCTCAGGACACCGGGCAACTTTCGCCTTGGGGGCACCTACCTCCCTGTGGCCCACGGGCTCCCTCACACACTGGGTCACACGGAGCGTGGGCGTGCCTGCCTGCGCGTGTGAGGTCACATACGCATTTTCACGTGGAAAAGCCCAACTGCACACTTGGAAGGGGACACCGGATCCCATGGCACCGCCCCCTCACCATACTATCACGATGGAGGAGGCTACTCAAAAGTAGCAAGTGCTGGCAGTGCCATTTCCTGCTAAAAGCATCTGTGGCTTCAACCCTCGGTGCCCGGGGGTGAATGGATAAAAGGAAGGATGGATTGAAATGGATGGATGGATGGATGGATGGATGGATGGATGGATGGATGGATCCATGGATGCATGGAAGCATGGATGGAAGTTAGGATGAAAGGATGGGTGCATGGGTGGATGGATGCATGGATTGATGGTCGAATGGAAGCATGATTGAAAAGATGGAAGGAAGGATGGTTGGATGGGTGGAAGGATGGATGGAAGTTAGGATGAAAGGATGGGTGGATGGGTGGATGGATGCATGGCTGCATGGATTGATGGTCGAATGGAAGCATGGTTGAAAGATGGAAGAAAGGATGGAAGGAAGGATGGATGTCTGGGTGGAAGGAAAAATGGATGGATGGATGGATGGATGGATGGCAAAGAAAA
This sequence comes from Muscardinus avellanarius, assembly GCF_963383645.1. Lineage (NCBI taxonomy): Eukaryota > Metazoa > Chordata > Mammalia > Rodentia > Gliridae > Muscardinus > Muscardinus avellanarius. The sequence goes on from NW_027664503.1 coordinate 85,762, forward strand.
AGAGAGAAAGCAGATCCCATTGCACTCTGTCTGCAGGATGGATTGTAGGTGTGTCCCGGTTCCATACTGGTTCACCCCCCCCCCCCTTGTAGCCCAGGGTCCCCAGCGTGGAAGATGCTGATGGTGTATGTGGTGTTGCCTAGGGCACTGTGCTATTCAGTGCATGCGTCCGTCCAGTGTGGACACGTCTGTCTATCCCGAAAGCCCCCCATATCCCTGGTGTTTGTTTTTTTGTTTGTTTGTTTGTTGATTGTTTGTTTATTGAGTGTATGTTAGGTGTGTGGGAGTGAGGTTGTGAGTGGGCTCCCGAGTGTGCGTGGGGCTGGGGTTTTGGGCGGGGAGGCAGAGGCAGGCGTTGAGTGTGAGTGTGTTTGGAGGGTGTTGTGGGTGCAGGTGTGGGTTCCCGGGCAGCGTGTGCGGGGTGCGACGGGAGTGGAGGGCGTAGGGCTTGGGGCTGTGTGTGTCGGGCAGGCAGGCGGGCGGGCGAGAAAGGAGACGGGGCGGGGAGCGCTGGCGAGGAAGGGGCGAGCGGGCTGGGTGTGTGTGTTGAGTGTGGGTGGTGGTGTGAGTGGGCGTCGTGGTGGTTGGGGTGGTGTTTTGTGTTTTGGGTGGTGGGGGAGCAAAAAGGGTCTCGCTAAGTTGCTGAAGGTCTCCGGCTGGCCTCGATCCTCCTGTCTCAGCCTCCCAAGCGCTAGGATGACAGGCGTGCGCCACCACGCCAGGCGCTGGCGCAGCCGGCTCCGCGGCCCTTTCACCGCTCGCCCGATGACGCAGCCGCCCTCCCCGGCGCCGCTCGCTCCACACCGCCACCTGCTGGGCCACACTCGCAAACACGCCGCCCTCCCCGACAGCCTCCCAGCGGCCGCCCTCCACCCCTCACCAACACCAGGCCCACCCCAAACACACCCCCTGCACCTCCCACAGCACACACCGCGCGCACACACCCCGATTCACGCTCTTCTTCGCTTCACCAGCCACCTCCACTTGCAACCTCCTGCACAAATACAAACAGTGCCTCTCGACCCTGGACACCAGCACAAGGCCCGCCTCAGGCCACACTGCCCGGGCCCACATGCACACGCCTCACAAACACGCTCACCCACCCTCAGGACACCGGGCAACTTTCGCCTTGGGGGCACCTACCTCCCTGTGGCCCACGGGCTCCCTCACACACTGGGTCACACGGAGCGTGGGCGTGCCTGCCTGCGCGTGTGAGGTCACATACGCATTTTCACGTGGAAAAGCCCAACTGCACACTTGGAAGGGGACACCGGATCCCATGGCACCGCCCCCTCACCATACTATCACGATGGAGGAGGCTACTCAAAAGTAGAAAGTGCTGGCAGTGCCATTTCCTGCTAAAAGCATCTGTGGCTTCAACCCTCGGTGCCCGGGGGTGAATGGATAAATGGAAGGATGGATTGAAACGGATGGATGGATGCATGGATGGATGCATGGATGGAGGCATGGATGGAGGCATGGGTGGATGCATGGATGCATGGATGGAAGTTAGGATGAAAGGATGGGTGCATGGGTGGATGGATGCATGGATTGATGGTCGAATGGAAGCATGATTGAAAAGATGGAAGGAAGGATGGTTGGATGGGTGGAAGGATGGATGGAAGTTAGGATGAAAGGATGGGTGGATGGATGGATGGCTGCATGGCTGCATGGATTGATGGTCGAATGGAAGCATGGTTGAAAGATGGAAGGAAGGATGGAAGGATGGATGGATGGATGGGTGGAAGGATGGATGGATGGATGGATGGATGGATGGCAAAGAAAAAGAGAGAAAGCAGATCCCATTGCACTCTGTCTGCAGGATGGATTGTAGGTGTGTCCCGGTTCCATACTGGTTCACCCCCCCCCCTTGTAGCCCAGGGTCCCCAGCGTGGAAGATGCTGATGGTGTATGTGGTGTTGCCTAGGGCAATGTGCTATTCAGTGCATGCGTCCGTCCAGTGTGGCCACGTCTGTCTATCCCGAAAGCCCCCCATATCCCTGGTGTTTGTTTTTTTGTTTGTTTGTTTGTTTGTTGATTGTTTGTTTATTGAGTGTATGTTAGGTGTGTGGGAGTGAGGTTGTGAGTGGGCTCCCGAGTGTGCGTGGGGCTGGGGTTTTGGGCGGGGAGGCAGAGGCAGGCGTTGAGTGTGAGTGTGTTTGGAGGGTGTTGTGGGTGCAGGTGTGGGTTCCCGGGCAGCGTGTGCGGGGTGCGACGGGAGTGGAGGGCGTAGGGCTTGGGGCTGTGTGTGTCGGGCAGGCAGGCGGGCGGGCGAGAAAGGAGACGGGGCGGGGAGCGCTGGCGAGGAAGGGGCGAGCGGGCTGGGTGTGTGTGTTGAGTGTGGGTGGTGGTGTGAGTGGGCGTCGTGGTGGTTGGGGTGGTGTTTTGTGTTTTGGGTGGTGGGGGAGCAAAAAGGGTCTCGCTAAGTTGCTGAAGGTCTCCGGCTGGCCTCGATCCTCCTGTCTCAGCCTCCCAAGCGCTAGGATGACAGGCGTGCGCCACCACGCCAGGCGCTGGCGCAGCCGGCTCCGCGGCCCTTTCACCGCTCGCCCGATGACGCAGCCGCCCTCCCCGGCGCCGCTCGCTCCACACCGCCACCTGCTGGGCCACACTCGCAAACACGCCGCCCTCCCCGACAGCCTCCCAGCGGCCGCCCTCCACCCCTCACCAACACCAGGCCCACCCCAAACACACCCCCTGCACCTCCCACAGCACACACCGCGCGCACACACCCCGATTCACGCTCTTCTTCGCTTCACCAGCCACCTCCACTTGCAACCTCCTGCACAAATACAAACAGTGCCTCTCGACCCTGGACACCAGCACAAGGCCCGCCTCAGGCCACACTGCCCGGGCCCACATGCACACGCCTCACAAACACGCTCACCCACCCTCAGGACACCGGGCAACTTTCGCCTTGGGGGCACCTACCTCCCTGTGGCCCACGGGCTCCCTCACACACTGGGTCACACGGAGCGTGGGCGTGCCTGCCTGCGCGTGTGAGGTCACATACGCATTTTCACGTGGAAAAGCCCAACTGCACACTTGGAAGGGGACACCGGATCCCATGGCACCGCCCCCTCACCATACTATCACGATGGAGGAGGCTACTCAAAAGTAGCAAGTGCTGGCAGTGCCATTTCCTGCTAAAAGCATCTGTGGCTTCAACCCTCGGTGCCCGGGGGTGAATGGATAAATGGAAGGATGGATTGAAACGGATGGATGGATGCATGGATGGATGCATGGATGGATGCATGGATGGAGGCATGGGTGGATGCATGGATGCATGGATGGAAGTTAGGATGAAAGGATGGGTGCATGGGTGGATGGATGCATGGATTGATGGTCGAATGGAAGCATGATTGAAAAGATGGAAGGAAGGATGGTTGGATGGGTGGAAGGATGGATGGAAGTTAGGATGAAAGGATGGGTGGATGGGTGGATGGATGCATGGCTGCATGGATTGATGGTCGAATGGAAGCATGGTTGAAAGATGGAAGAAAGGATGGAAGGAAGGATGGATGTCTGGGTGGAAGGAAAAATGGATGGATGGATGGATGGATGGCAAAGAAAAAGAGAGAAAGCAGATCCCATTGCACTCTGTCTGCAGGATGGATTGTAGGTGTGTCCCGGTTCCATACTGGTTCACCCCCCCCCCTTGTAGCCCAGGGTCCCCAGCGTGGAAGATGCTGATGGTGTATGTGGTGTTGCCTAGGGCACTGTGCTATTCAGTGCATGCGTCCGTCCAGTGTGGCCACGTCTGTCTATCCCGAAAGCCCCCCATATCCCTGGTGTTTGTTTTTTTGTTTGTTTGTTTGTTTGTTGATTGTTTGTTTATTGAGTGTATGTTAGGTGTGTGGGAGTGAGGTTGTGAGTGGGCTCCCGAGTGTGCGTGGGGCTGGGGTTTTGGGCGGGGAGGCAGAGGCAGGCGTTGAGTGTGAGTGTGTTTGGAGGGTGTTGTGGGTGCAGGTGTGGGTTCCCGGGCAGCGTGTGCGGGGTGCGACGGGAGTGGAGGGCGTAGGGCTTGGGGCTGTGTGTGTCGGGCAGGCAGGCGGGCGGGCGAGAAAGGAGACGGGGCGGGGAGCGCTGGCGAGGAAGGGGCGAGCGGGCTGGGTGTGTGTGTTGAGTGTGGGTGGTGGTGTGAGTGGGCGTCGTGGTGGTTGGGGTGGTGTTTTGTGTTTTGGGTGGTGGGGGAGCAAAAAGGGTCTCGCTAAGTTGCTGAAGGTCTCCGGCTGGCCTCGATCCTCCTGTCTCAGCCTCCCAAGCGCTAGGATGACAGGCGTGCGCCACCACGCCAGGCGCTGGCGCAGCCGGCTCCGCGGCCCTTTCACCGCTCGCCCGATGACGCAGCCGCCCTCCCCGGCGCCGCTCGCTCCACACCGCCACCTGCTGGGCCACACTCGCAAACACGCCGCCCTCCCCGACAGCCTCCCAGCGGCCGCCCTCCACCCCTCACCAACACCAGGCCCACCCCAAACACACCCCCTGCACCTCCCACAGCACACACCGCGCGCACACACCCCGATTCACGCTCTTCTTCGCTTCACCAGCCACCTCCACTTGCAACCTCCTGCACAAATACAAACAGTGCCTCTCGACCCTGGACACCAGCACAAGGCCCGCCTCAGGCCACACTGCCCGGGCCCACATGCACACGCCTCACAAACACGCTCACCCACCCTCAGGACACCGGGCAACTTTCGCCTTGGGGGCACCTACCTCCCTGTGGCCCACGGGCTCCCTCACACACTGGGTCACACGGAGCGTGGGCGTGCCTGCCTGCGCGTGTGAGGTCACATACGCATTTTCACGTGGAAAAGCCCAACTGCACACTTGGAAGGGGACACCGGATCCCATGGCACCGCCCCCTCACCATACTATCACGATGGAGGAGGCTACTCAAAAGTAGCAAGTGCTGGCAGTGCCATTTCCTGCTAAAAGCATCTGTGGCTTCAACCCTCGGTGCCCGGGGGTGAATGGATAAATGGAAGGATGGATTGAAATGGATGGATGGATGGATGGATGGATGGATGGATGGATGGATCCATGGATGCATGGAAGCATGGATGGAAGTTAGGATGAAAGGATGGGTGCATGGGTGGATGGATGCATGGATTGATGGTCGAATGGAAGCATGATTGAAAAGATGGAAGGAAGGATGGTTGGATGGGTGGAAGGATGGATGGAAGTTAGGATGAAAGGATGGGTGGATGGGTGGATGGATGCATGGCTGCATGGATTGATGGTCGAATGGAAGCATGGTTGAAAGATGGAAGAAAGGATGGAAGGAAGGATGGATGTCTGGGTGGAAGGAAAAATGGATGGATGGATGGATGGATGGATGGCAAAGAAAAAGAGAGAAAGCAGATCCCATTGCACTCTGTCTGCAGGATGGATTGTAGGTGTGTCCCGGTTCCATACTGGTTCACCCCCCCCCTTGTAGCCCAGGGTCCCCAGCGTGGAAGATGCTGATGGTGTATGTGGTGTTGCCTAGGGCACTGTGCTATTCAGTGCATGCGTCCGTCCAGTGTGGCCACGTCTGTCTATCCCGAAAGCCCCCCATATCCCTGGTGTTTGTTTTTTTGTTTGTTTGTTTGTTTGTTGATTGTTTGTTTATTGAGTGTATGTTAGGTGTGTGGGAGTGAGGTTGTGAGTGGGCTCCCGAGTGTGCGTGGGGCTGGGGTTTTGGGCGGGGAGGCAGAGGCAGGCGTTGAGTGTGAGTGTGTTTGGAGGGTGTTGTGGGTGCAGGTGTGGGTTCCCGGGCAGCGTGTGCGGGGTGCGACGGGAGTGGAGGGCGTAGGGCTTGGGGCTGTGTGTGTCGGGGAGGCAGGCGGGCGGGCGAGAAAGGAGACGGGGCGGGGAGCGCTGGCGAGGAAGGGGCGAGCGGGCTGGGTGTGTGTGTTGAGTGTGGGTGGTGGTGTGAGTGGGCGTCGTGGTGGTTGGGGTGGTGTTTTGTGTTTTGGGTGGTGGGGGAGCAAAAAGGGTCTCGCTAAGTTGCTGAAGGTCTCCGGCTGGCCTCGATCCTCCTGTCTCAGCCTCCCAAGCGCTAGGATGACAGGCGTGCGCCACCACGCCAGGCGCTGGCGCAGCCGGCTCCGCGGCCCTTTCACCGCTCGCCCGATGACGCAGCCGCCCTCCCCGGCGCCGCTCGCTCCACACCGCCACCTGCTGGGCCACACTCGCAAACACGCCGCCCTCCCCGACAGCCTCCCAGCGGCCGCCCTCCACCCCTCACCAACACCAGGCCCACCCCAAACACACCCCCTGCACCTCCCACAGCACACACCGCGCGCACACACCCCGATTCACGCTCTTCTTCGCTTCACCAGCCACCTCCACTTGCAACCTCCTGCACAAATACAAACAGTGCCTCTCGACCCTGGACACCAGCACAAGGCCCGCCTCAGGCCACACTGCCCGGGCCCACATGCACACGCCTCACAAACACGCTCACCCACCCTCAGGACACCGGGCAACTTTCGCCTTGGGGGCACCTACCTCCCTGTGGCCCACGGGCTCCCTCACACACTGGGTCACACGGAGCGTGGGCGTGCCTGCCTGCGCGTGTGAGGTCACATACGCATTTTCACGTGGAAAAGCCCAACTGCACACTTGGAAGGGGACACCGGATCCCATGGCACCGCCCCCTCACCATACTATCACGATGGAGGAGGCTACTCAAAAGTAGAAAGTGCTGGCAGTGCCATTTCCTGCTAAAAGCATCTGTGGCTTCAACCCTCGGTGCCCGGGGGTGAATGGATAAATGGAAGGATGGATTGAAACGGATGGATGGATGCATGGATGGATGCATGGATGGATGCATGGATGGAGGCATGGGTGGATGCATGGATGCATGGATGGAAGTTAGGATGAAAGGATGGGTGCATGGGTGGATGGATGCATGGATTGATGGTCGAATGGAAGCATGATTGAAAAGATGGAAGGAAGGATGGTTGGATGGGTGGAAGGATGGATGGAAGTTAGGATGAAAGGATGGGTGGATGGGTGGATGGATGCATGGCTGCATGGATTGATGGTCGAATGGAAGCATGGTTGAAAGATGGAAGAAAGGATGGAAGGAAGGATGGATGTCTGGGTGGAAGGAAAAATGGATGGATGGATGGATGGATGGATGGCAAAGAAAAAGAGAGAAAGCAGATCCCATTGCACTCTGTCTGCAGGATGGATTGTAGGTGTGTCCCGGTTCCATACTGGTTCACCCCCCCCCCCTTGTAGCCCAGGGTCCCCAGCGTGGAAGATGCTGATGGTGTATGTGGTGTTGCCTAGGGCACTGTGCTATTCAGTGCATGCGTCCGTCCAGTGTGGCCACGTCTGTCTATCCCGAAAGCCCCCCATATCCCTGGTGTTTGTTTTTTTGTTTGTTTGTTTGTTTGTTGATTGTTTGTTTATTGAGTGTATGTTAGGTGTGTGGGAGTGAGGTTGTGAGTGGGCTCCCGAGTGTGCGTGGGGCTGGGGTTTTGGGCGGGGAGGCAGAGGCAGGCGTTGAGTGTGAGTGTGTTTGGAGGGTGTTGTGGGTGCAGGTGTGGGTTCCCGGGCAGCGTGTGCGGGGTGCGACGGGAGTGGAGGGCGTAGGGCTTGGGGCTGTGTGTGTCGGGCAGGCAGGCGGGCGGGCGAGAAAGGAGACGGGGCGGGGAGCGCTGGCGAGGAAGGGGCGAGCGGGCTGGGTGTGTGTGTTGAGTGTGGGTGGTGGTGTGAGTGGGCGTCGTGGTGGTTGGGGTGGTGTTTTGTGTTTTGGGTGGTGGGGGAGCAAAAAGGGTCTCGCTAAGTTGCTGAAGGTCTCCGGCTGGCCTCGATCCTCCTGTCTCAGCCTCCCAAGCGCTAGGATGACAGGCGTGCGCCACCACGCCAGGCGCTGGCGCAGCCGGCTCCGCGGCCCTTTCACCGCTCGCCCGATGACGCAGCCGCCCTCCCCGGCGCCGCTCGCTCCACACCGCCACCTGCTGGGCCACACTCGCAAACACGCCGCCCTCCCCGACAGCCTCCCAGCGGCCGCCCTCCACCCCTCACCAACACCAGGCCCACCCCAAACACACCCCCTGCACCTCCCACAGCACACACCGCGCGCACACACCCCGATTCACGCTCTTCTTCGCTTCACCAGCCACCTCCACTTGCAACCTCCTGCACAAATACAAACAGTGCCTCTCGACCCTGGACACCAGCACAAGGCCCGCCTCAGGCCACACTGCCCGGGCCCACATGCACACGCCTCACAAACACGCTCACCCACCCTCAGGACACCGGGCAACTTTCGCCTTGGGGGCACCTACCTCCCTGTGGCCCACGGGCTCCCTCACACACTGGGTCACACGGAGCGTGGGCGTGCCTGCCTGCGCGTGTGAGGTCACATACGCATTTTCACGTGGAAAAGCCCAACTGCACACTTGGAAGGGGACACCGGATCCCATGGCACCGCCCCCTCACCATACTATCACGATGGAGGAGGCTACTCAAAAGTAGCAAGTGCTGGCAGTGCCATTTCCTGCTAAAAGCATCTGTGGCTTCAACCCTCGGTGCCCGGGGGTGAATGGATAAATGGAAGGATGGATTGAAACGGATGGATGGATGCATGGATGGATGCATGGATGGAGGCATGGATGGAGGCATGGGTGGATGCATGGATGCATGGATGGAAGTTAGGATGAAAGGATGGGTGCATGGGTGGATGGATGCATGGATTGATGGTCGAATGGAAGCATGATTGAAAAGATGGAAGGAAGGATGGTTGGATGGGTGGAAGGATGGATGGAAGTTAGGATGAAAGGATGGGTGGATGGATGGATGGCTGCATGGCTGCATGGATTGATGGTCGAATGGAAGCATGGTTGAAAGATGGAAGGAAGGATGGAAGGATGGATGGATGGATGGGTGGAAGGATGGATGGATGGATGGATGGATGGATGGCAAAGAAAAAGAGAGAAAGCAGATCCCATTGCACTCTGTCTGCAGGATGGATTGTAGGTGTGTCCCGGTTCCATACTGGTTCACCCCCCCCCCTTGTAGCCCAGGGTCCCCAGCGTGGAAGATGCTGATGGTGTATGTGGTGTTGCCTAGGGCAATGTGCTATTCAGTGCATGCGTCCGTCCAGTGTGGCCACGTCTGTCTATCCCGAAAGCCCCCCATATCCCTGGTGTTTGTTTTTTTGTTTGTTTGTTTGTTTGTTGATTGTTTGTTTATTGAGTGTATGTTAGGTGTGTGGGAGTGAGGTTGTGAGTGGGCTCCCGAGTGTGCGTGGGGCTGGGGTTTTGGGCGGGGAGGCAGAGGCAGGCGTTGAGTGTGAGTGTGTTTGGAGGGTGTTGTGGGTGCAGGTGTGGGTTCCCGGGCAGCGTGTGCGGGGTGCGACGGGAGTGGAGGGCGTAGGGCTTGGGGCTGTGTGTGTCGGGCAGGCAGGCGGGCGGGCGAGAAAGGAGACGGGGCGGGGAGCGCTGGCGAGGAAGGGGCGAGCGGGCTGGGTGTGTGTGTTGAGTGTGGGTGGTGGTGTGAGTGGGCGTCGTGGTGGTTGGGGTGGTGTTTTGTGTTTTGGGTGGTGGGGGAGCAAAAAGGGTCTCGCTAAGTTGCTGAAGGTCTCCGGCTGGCCTCGATCCTCCTGTCTCAGCCTCCCAAGCGCTAGGATGACAGGCGTGCGCCACCACGCCAGGCGCTGGCGCAGCCGGCTCCGCGGCCCTTTCACCGCTCGCCCGATGACGCAGCCGCCCTCCCCGGCGCCGCTCGCTCCACACCGCCACCTGCTGGGCCACACTCGCAAACACGCCGCCCTCCCCGACAGCCTCCCAGCGGCCGCCCTCCACCCCTCACCAACACCAGGCCCACCCCAAACACACCCCCTGCACCTCCCACAGCACACACCGCGCGCACACACCCCGATTCACGCTCTTCTTCGCTTCACCAGCCACCTCCACTTGCAACCTCCTGCACAAATACAAACAGTGCCTCTCGACCCTGGACACCAGCACAAGGCCCGCCTCAGGCCACACTGCCCGGGCCCACATGCACACGCCTCACAAACACGCTCACCCACCCTCAGGACACCGGGCAACTTTCGCCTTGGGGGCACCTACCTCCCTGTGGCCCACGGGCTCCCTCACACACTGGGTCACACGGAGCGTGGGCGTGCCTGCCTGCGCGTGTGAGGTCACATACGCATTTTCACGTGGAAAAGCCCAACTGCACACTTGGAAGGGGACACCGGATCCCATGGCACCGCCCCCTCACCATACTATCACGATGGAGGAGGCTACTCAAAAGTAGCAAGTGCTGGCAGTGCCATTTCCTGCTAAAAGCATCTGTGGCTTCAACCCTCGGTGCCCGGGGGTGAATGGATAAATGGAAGGATGGATTGAAACGGATGGATGGATGCATGGATGGATGCATGGATGGATGCATGGATGGAGGCATGGGTGGATGCATGGATGCATGGATGGAAGTTAGGATGAAAGGATGGGTGCATGGGTGGATGGATGCATGGATTGATGGTCGAATGGAAGCATGATTGAAAAGATGGAAGGAAGGATGGTTGGATGGGTGGAAGGATGGATGGAAGTTAGGATGAAAGGATGGGTGGATGGGTGGATGGATGCATGGCTGCATGGATTGATGGTCGAATGGAAGCATGGTTGAAAGATGGAAGAAAGGATGGAAGGAAGGATGGATGTCTGGGTGGAAGGAAAAATGGATGGATGGATGGATGGATGGCAAAGAAAAAGAGAGAAAGCAGATCCCATTGCACTCTGTCTGCAGGATGGATTGTAGGTGTGTCCCGGTTCCATACTGGTTCACCCCCCCCCCTTGTAGCCCAGGGTCCCCAGCGTGGAAGATGCTGATGGTGTATGTGGTGTTGCCTAGGGCACTGTGCTATTCAGTGCATGCGTCCGTCCAGTGTGGCCACGTCTGTCTATCCCGAAAGCCCCCCATATCCCTGGTGTTTGTTTTTTTGTTTGTTTGTTTGTTTGTTGATTGTTTGTTTATTGAGTGTATGTTAGGTGTGTGGGAGTGAGGTTGTGAGTGGGCTCCCGAGTGTGCGTGGGGCTGGGGTTTTGGGCGGGGAGGCAGAGGCAGGCGTTGAGTGTGAGTGTGTTTGGAGGGTGTTGTGGGTGCAGGTGTGGGTTCCCGGGCAGCGTGTGCGGGGTGCGACGGGAGTGGAGGGCGTAGGGCTTGGGGCTGTGTGTGTCGGGCAGGCAGGCGGGCGGGCGAGAAAGGAGACGGGGCGGGGAGCGCTGGCGAGGAAGGGGCGAGCGGGCTGGGTGTGTGTGTTGAGTGTGGGTGGTGGTGTGAGTGGGCGTCGTGGTGGTTGGGGTGGTGTTTTGTGTTTTGGGTGGTGGGGGAGCAAAAAGGGTCTCGCTAAGTTGCTGAAGGTCTCCGGCTGGCCTCGATCCTCCTGTCTCAGCCTCCCAAGCGCTAGGATGACAGGCGTGCGCCACCACGCCAGGCGCTGGCGCAGCCGGCTCCGCGGCCCTTTCACCGCTCGCCCGATGACGCAGCCGCCCTCCCCGGCGCCGCTCGCTCCACACCGCCACCTGCTGGGCCACACTCGCAAACACGCCGCCCTCCCCGACAGCCTCCCAGCGGCCGCCCTCCACCCCTCACCAACACCAGGCCCACCCCAAACACACCCCCTGCACCTCCCACAGCACACACCGCGCGCACACACCCCGATTCACGCTCTTCTTCGCTTCACCAGCCACCTCCACTTGCAACCTCCTGCACAAATACAAACAGTGCCTCTCGACCCTGGACACCAGCACAAGGCCCGCCTCAGGCCACACTGCCCGGGCCCACATGCACACGCCTCACAAACACGCTCACCCACCCTCAGGACACCGGGCAACTTTCGCCTTGGGGGCACCTACCTCCCTGTGGCCCACGGGCTCCCTCACACACTGGGTCACACGGAGCGTGGGCGTGCCTGCCTGCGCGTGTGAGGTCACATACGCATTTTCACGTGGAAAAGCCCAACTGCACACTTGGAAGGGGACACCGGATCCCATGGCACCGCCCCCTCACCATACTATCACGATGGAGGAGGCTACTCAAAAGTAGAAAGTGCTGGCAGTGCCATTTCCTGCTAAAAGCATCTGTGGCTTCAACCCTCGGTGCCCGGGGGTGAATGGATAAATGGAAGGATGGATTGAAACGGATGGATGGATGCATGGATGGATGCATGGATGGAGGCATGGATGGAGGCATGGGTGGATGCATGGATGCATGGATGGAAGTTAGGATGAAAGGATGGGTGCATGGGTGGATGGATGCATGGATTGATGGTCGAATGGAAGCATGATTGAAAAGATGGAAGGAAGGATGGTTGGATGGGTGGAAGGATGGATGGAAGTTAGGATGAAAGGATGGGTGGATGGATGGATGGCTGCATGGCTGCATGGATTGATGGTCGAATGGAAGCATGGTTGAAAGATGGAAGGAAGGATGGAAGGATGGATGGATGGATGGGTGGAAGGATGGATGGATGGATGGATGGATGGATGGCAAAGAAAAAGAGAGAAAGCAGATCCCATTGCACTCTGTCTGCAGGATGGATTGTAGGTGTGTCCCGGTTCCATACTGGTTCACCCCCCCCCCTTGTAGCCCAGGGTCCCCAGCGTGGAAGATGCTGATGGTGTATGTGGTGTTGCCTAGGGCAATGTGCTATTCAGTGCATGCGTCCGTCCAGTGTGGCCACGTCTGTCTATCCCGAAAGCCCCCCATATCCCTGGTGTTTGTTTTTTTGTTTGTTTGTTTGTTTGTTGATTGTTTGTTTATTGAGTGTATGTTAGGTGTGTGGGAGTGAGGTTGTGAGTGGGCTCCCGAGTGTGCGTGGGGCTGGGGTTTTGGGCGGGGAGGCAGAGGCAGGCGTTGAGTGTGAGTGTGTTTGGAGGGTGTTGTGGGTGCAGGTGTGGGTTCCCGGGCAGCGTGTGCGGGGTGCGACGGGAGTGGAGGGCGTAGGGCTTGGGGCTGTGTGTGTCGGGCAGGCAGGCGGGCGGGCGAGAAAGGAGACGGGGCGGGGAGCGCTGGCGAGGAAGGGGCGAGCGGGCTGGGTGTGTGTGTTGAGTGTGGGTGGTGGTGTGAGTGGGCGTCGTGGTGGTTGGGGTGGTGTTTTGTGTTTTGGGTGGTGGGGGAGCAAAAAGGGTCTCGCTAAGTTGCTGAAGGTCTCCGGCTGGCCTCGATCCTCCTGTCTCAGCCTCCCAAGCGCTAGGATGACAGGCGTGCGCCACCACGCCAGGCGCTGGCGCAGCCGGCTCCGCGGCCCTTTCACCGCTCGCCCGATGACGCAGCCGCCCTCCCCGGCGCCGCTCGCTCCACACCGCCACCTGCTGGGCCACACTCGCAAACACGCCGCCCTCCCCGACAGCCTCCCAGCGGCCGCCCTCCACCCCTCACCAACACCAGGCCCACCCCAAACACACCCCCTGCACCTCCCACAGCACACACCGCGCGCACACACCCCGATTCACGCTCTTCTTCGCTTCACCAGCCACCTCCACTTGCAACCTCCTGCACAAATACAAACAGTGCCTCTCGACCCTGGACACCAGCACAAGGCCCGCCTCAGGCCACACTGCCCGGGCCCACATGCACACGCCTCACAAACACGCTCACCCACCCTCAGGACACCGGGCAACTTTCGCCTTGGGGGCACCTACCTCCCTGTGGCCCACGGGCTCCCTCACACACTGGGTCACACGGAGCGTGGGCGTGCCTGCCTGCGCGTGTGAGGTCACATACGCATTTTCACGTGGAAAAGCCCAACTGCACACTTGGAAGGGGACACCGGATCCCATGGCACCGCCCCCTCACCATACTATCACGATGGAGGAGGCTACTCAAAAGTAGCAAGTGCTGGCAGTGCCATTTCCTGCTAAAAGCATCTGTGGCTTCAACCCTCGGTGCCCGGGGGTGAATGGATAAATGGAAGGATGGATTGAAACGGATGGATGGATGCATGGATGGATGCATGGATGGATGCATGGATGGAGGCATGGGTGGATGCATGGATGCATGGATGGAAGTTAGGATGAAAGGATGGGTGCATGGGTGGATGGATGCATGGATTGATGGTCGAATGGAAGCATGATTGAAAAGATGGAAGGAAGGATGGTTGGATGGGTGGAAGGATGGATGGAAGTTAGGATGAAAGGATGGGTGGATGGGTGGATGGATGCATGGCTGCATGGATTGATGGTCGAATGGAAGCATGGTTGAAAGATGGAAGAAAGGATGGAAGGAAGGATGGATGTCTGGGTGGAAGGAAAAATGGATGGATGGATGGATGGATGGCAAAGAAAAAGAGAGAAAGCAGATCCCATTGCACTCTGTCTGCAGGATGGATTGTAGGTGTGTCCCGGTTCCATACTGGTTCACCCCCCCCCCTTGTAGCCCAGGGTCCCCAGCGTGGAAGATGCTGATGGTGTATGTGGTGTTGCCTAGGGCACTGTGCTATTCAGTGCATGCGTCCGTCCAGTGTGGCCACGTCTGTCTATCCCGAAAGCCCCCCATATCCCTGGTGTTTGTTTTTTTGTTTGTTTGTTTGTTTGTTGATTGTTTGTTTATTGAGTGTATGTTAGGTGTGTGGGAGTGAGGTTGTGAGTGGGCTCCCGAGTGTGCGTGGGGCTGGGGTTTTGGGCGGGGAGGCAGAGGCAGGCGTTGAGTGTGAGTGTGTTTGGAGGGTGTTGTGGGTGCAGGTGTGGGTTCCCGGGCAGCGTGTGCGGGGTGCGACGGGAGTGGAGGGCGTAGGGCTTGGGGCTGTGTGTGTCGGGCAGGCAGGCGGGCGGGCGAGAAAGGAGACGGGGCGGGGAGCGCTGGCGAGGAAGGGGCGAGCGGGCTGGGTGTGTGTGTTGAGTGTGGGTGGTGGTGTGAGTGGGCGTCGTGGTGGTTGGGGTGGTGTTTTGTGTTTTGGGTGGTGGGGGAGCAAAAAGGGTCTCGCTAAGTTGCTGAAGGTCTCCGGCTGGCCTCGATCCTCCTGTCTCAGCCTCCCAAGCGCTAGGATGACAGGCGTGCGCCACCACGCCAGGCGCTGGCGCAGCCGGCTCCGCGGCCCTTTCACCGCTCGCCCGATGACGCAGCCGCCCTCCCCGGCGCCGCTCGCTCCACACCGCCACCTGCTGGGCCACACTCGCAAACACGCCGCCCTCCCCGACAGCCTCCCAGCGGCCGCCCTCCACCCCTCACCAACACCAGGCCCACCCCAAACACACCCCCTGCACCTCCCACAGCACACACCGCGCGCACACACCCCGATTCACGCTCTTCTTCGCTTCACCAGCCACCTCCACTTGCAACCTCCTGCACAAATACAAACAGTGCCTCTCGACCCTGGACACCAGCACAAGGCCCGCCTCAGGCCACACTGCCCGGGCCCACATGCACACGCCTCACAAACACGCTCACCCACCCTCAGGACACCGGGCAACTTTCGCCTTGGGGGCACCTACCTCCCTGTGGCCCACGGGCTCCCTCACACACTGGGTCACACGGAGCGTGGGCGTGCCTGCCTGCGCGTGTGAGGTCACATACGCATTTTCACGTGGAAAAGCCCAACTGCACACTTGGAAGGGGACACCGGATCCCATGGCACCGCCCCCTCACCATACTATCACGATGGAGGAGGCTACTCAAAAGTAGCAAGTGCTGGCAGTGCCATTTCCTGCTAAAAGCATCTGTGGCTTCAACCCTCGGTGCCCGGGGGTGAATGGATAAATGGAAGGATGGATTGAAATGGATGGATGGATGGATGGATGGATGGATGGATGGATGGATCCATGGATGCATGGAAGCATGGATGGAAGTTAGGATGAAAGGATGGGTGCATGGGTGGATGGATGCATGGATTGATGGTCGAATGGAAGCATGATTGAAAAGATGGAAGGAAGGATGGTTGGATGGGTGGAAGGATGGATGGAAGTTAGGATGAAAGGATGGGTGGATGGGTGGATGGATGCATGGCTGCATGGATTGATGGTCGAATGGAAGCATGGTTGAAAGATGGAAGAAAGGATGGAAGGAAGGATGGATGTCTGGGTGGAAGGAAAAATGGATGGATGGATGGATGGATGGATGGCAAAGAAAAAGAGAGAAAGCAGATCCCATTGCACTCTGTCTGCAGGATGGATTGTAGGTGTGTCCCGGTTCCATACTGGTTCACCCCCCCCCCTTGTAGCCCAGGGTCCCCAGCGTGGAAGATGCTGATGGTGTATGTGGTGTTGCCTAGGGCACTGTGCTATTCAGTGCATGCGTCCGTCCAGTGTGGCCACGTCTGTCTATCCCGAAAGCCCCCCATATCCCTGGTGTTTGTTTTTTTGTTTGTTTGTTTGTTTGTTGATTGTTTGTTTATTGAGTGTATGTTAGGTGTGTGGGAGTGAGGTTGTGAGTGGGCTCCCGAGTGTGCGTGGGGCTGGGGTTTTGGGCGGGGAGGCAGAGGCAGGCGTTGAGTGTGAGTGTGTTTGGAGGGTGTTGTGGGTGCAGGTGTGGGTTCCCGGGCAGCGTGTGCGGGGTGCGACGGGAGTGGAGGGCGTAGGGCTTGGGGCTGTGTGTGTCGGGGAGGCAGGCGGGCGGGCGAGAAAGGAGACGGGGCGGGGAGCGCTGGCGAGGAAGGGGCGAGCGGGCTGGGTGTGTGTGTTGAGTGTGGGTGGTGGTGTGAGTGGGCGTCGTGGTGGTTGGGGTGGTGTTTTGTGTTTTGGGTGGTGGGGGAGCAAAAAGGGTCTCGCTAAGTTGCTGAAGGTCTCCGGCTGGCCTCGATCCTCCTGTCTCAGCCTCCCAAGCGCTAG
Source organism: Muscardinus avellanarius (assembly GCF_963383645.1). NCBI lineage: Eukaryota > Metazoa > Chordata > Mammalia > Rodentia > Gliridae > Muscardinus > Muscardinus avellanarius. Next base: position 102,537 of record NW_027664503.1, read on the forward strand.
GATGACAGGCGTGCGCCACCACGCCAGGCGCTGGCGCAGCCGGCTCCGCGGCCCTTTCACCGCTCGCCCGATGACGCAGCCGCCCTCCCCGGCGCCGCTCGCTCCACACCGCCACCTGCTGGGCCACACTCGCAAACACGCCGCCCTCCCCGACAGCCTCCCAGCGGCCGCCCTCCACCCCTCACCAACACCAGGCCCACCCCAAACACACCCCCTGCACCTCCCACAGCACACACCGCGCGCACACACCCCGATTCACGCTCTTCTTCGCTTCACCAGCCACCTCCACTTGCAACCTCCTGCACAAATACAAACAGTGCCTCTCGACCCTGGACACCAGCACAAGGCCCGCCTCAGGCCACACTGCCCGGGCCCACATGCACACGCCTCACAAACACGCTCACCCACCCTCAGGACACCGGGCAACTTTCGCCTTGGGGGCACCTACCTCCCTGTGGCCCACGGGCTCCCTCACACACTGGGTCACACGGAGCGTGGGCGTGCCTGCCTGCGCGTGTGAGGTCACATACGCATTTTCACGTGGAAAAGCCCAACTGCACACTTGGAAGGGGACACCGGATCCCATGGCACCGCCCCCTCACCATACTATCACGATGGAGGAGGCTACTCAAAAGTAGAAAGTGCTGGCAGTGCCATTTCCTGCTAAAAGCATCTGTGGCTTCAACCCTCGGTGCCCGGGGGTGAATGGATAAATGGAAGGATGGATTGAAACGGATGGATGGATGCATGGATGGATGCATGGATGGATGCATGGATGGAGGCATGGGTGGATGCATGGATGCATGGATGGAAGTTAGGATGAAAGGATGGGTGCATGGGTGGATGGATGCATGGATTGATGGTCGAATGGAAGCATGATTGAAAAGATGGAAGGAAGGATGGTTGGATGGGTGGAAGGATGGATGGAAGTTAGGATGAAAGGATGGGTGGATGGGTGGATGGATGCATGGCTGCATGGATTGATGGTCGAATGGAAGCATGGTTGAAAGATGGAAGAAAGGATGGAAGGAAGGATGGATGTCTGGGTGGAAGGAAAAATGGATGGATGGATGGATGGATGGATGGCAAAGAAAAAGAGAGAAAGCAGATCCCATTGCACTCTGTCTGCAGGATGGATTGTAGGTGTGTCCCGGTTCCATACTGGTTCACCCCCCCCCCCTTGTAGCCCAGGGTCCCCAGCGTGGAAGATGCTGATGGTGTATGTGGTGTTGCCTAGGGCACTGTGCTATTCAGTGCATGCGTCCGTCCAGTGTGGCCACGTCTGTCTATCCCGAAAGCCCCCCATATCCCTGGTGTTTGTTTTTTTGTTTGTTTGTTTGTTTGTTGATTGTTTGTTTATTGAGTGTATGTTAGGTGTGTGGGAGTGAGGTTGTGAGTGGGCTCCCGAGTGTGCGTGGGGCTGGGGTTTTGGGCGGGGAGGCAGAGGCAGGCGTTGAGTGTGAGTGTGTTTGGAGGGTGTTGTGGGTGCAGGTGTGGGTTCCCGGGCAGCGTGTGCGGGGTGCGACGGGAGTGGAGGGCGTAGGGCTTGGGGCTGTGTGTGTCGGGGAGGCAGGCGGGCGGGCGAGAAAGGAGACGGGGCGGGGAGCGCTGGCGAGGAAGGGGCGAGCGGGCTGGGTGTGTGTGTTGAGTGTGGGTGGTGGTGTGAGTGGGCGTCGTGGTGGTTGGGGTGGTGTTTTGTGTTTTGGGTGGTGGGGGAGCAAAAAGGGTCTCGCTAAGTTGCTGAAGGTCTCCGGCTGGCCTCGATCCTCCTGTCTCAGCCTCCCAAGCGCTAGGATGACAGGCGTGCGCCACCACGCCAGGCGCTGGCGCAGCCGGCTCCGCGGCCCTTTCACCGCTCGCCCGATGACGCAGCCGCCCTCCCCGGCGCCGCTCGCTCCACACCGCCACCTGCTGGGCCACACTCGCAAACACGCCGCCCTCCCCGACAGCCTCCCAGCGGCCGCCCTCCACCCCTCACCAACACCAGGCCCACCCCAAACACACCCCCTGCACCTCCCACAGCACACACCGCGCGCACACACCCCGATTCACGCTCTTCTTCGCTTCACCAGCCACCTCCACTTGCAACCTCCTGCACAAATACAAACAGTGCCTCTCGACCCTGGACACCAGCACAAGGCCCGCCTCAGGCCACACTGCCCGGGCCCACATGCACACGCCTCACAAACACGCTCACCCACCCTCAGGACACCGGGCAACTTTCGCCTTGGGGGCACCTACCTCCCTGTGGCCCACGGGCTCCCTCACACACTGGGTCACACGGAGCGTGGGCGTGCCTGCCTGCGCGTGTGAGGTCACATACGCATTTTCACGTGGAAAAGCCCAACTGCACACTTGGAAGGGGACACCGGATCCCATGGCACCGCCCCCTCACCATACTATCACGATGGAGGAGGCTACTCAAAAGTAGAAAGTGCTGGCAGTGCCATTTCCTGCTAAAAGCATCTGTGGCTTCAACCCTCGGTGCCCGGGGGTGAATGGATAAATGGAAGGATGGATTGAAACGGATGGATGGATGCATGGATGGATGCATGGATGGATGCATGGATGGAGGCATGGGTGGATGCATGGATGCATGGATGGAAGTTAGGATGAAAGGATGGGTGCATGGGTGGATGGATGCATGGATTGATGGTCGAATGGAAGCATGATTGAAAAGATGGAAGGAAGGATGGTTGGATGGGTGGAAGGATGGATGGAAGTTAGGATGAAAGGATGGGTGGATGGGTGGATGGATGCATGGCTGCATGGATTGATGGTCGAATGGAAGCATGGTTGAAAGATGGAAGAAAGGATGGAAGGAAGGATGGATGTCTGGGTGGAAGGAAAAATGGATGGATGGATGGATGGATGGATGGCAAAGAAAAAGAGAGAAAGCAGATCCCATTGCACTCTGTCTGCAGGATGGATTGTAGGTGTGTCCCGGTTCCATACTGGTTCACCCCCCCCCCTTGTAGCCCAGGGTCCCCAGCGTGGAAGATGCTGATGGTGTATGTGGTGTTGCCTAGGGCACTGTGCTATTCAGTGCATGCGTCCGTCCAGTGTGGCCACGTCTGTCTATCCCGAAAGCCCCCCATATCCCTGGTGTTTGTTTTTTTGTTTGTTTGTTTGTTTGTTGATTGTTTGTTTATTGAGTGTATGTTAGGTGTGTGGGAGTGAGGTTGTGAGTGGGCTCCCGAGTGTGCGTGGGGCTGGGGTTTTGGGCGGGGAGGCAGAGGCAGGCGTTGAGTGTGAGTGTGTTTGGAGGGTGTTGTGGGTGCAGGTGTGGGTTCCCGGGCAGCGTGTGCGGGGTGCGACGGGAGTGGAGGGCGTAGGGCTTGGGGCTGTGTGTGTCGGGGAGGCAGGCGGGCGGGCGAGAAAGGAGACGGGGCGGGGAGCGCTGGCGAGGAAGGGGCGAGCGGGCTGGGTGTGTGTGTTGAGTGTGGGTGGTGGTGTGAGTGGGCGTCGTGGTGGTTGGGGTGGTGTTTTGTGTTTTGGGTGGTGGGGGAGCAAAAAGGGTCTCGCTAAGTTGCTGAAGGTCTCCGGCTGGCCTCGATCCTCCTGTCTCAGCCTCCCAAGCGCTAGGATGACAGGCGTGCGCCACCACGCCAGGCGCTGGCGCAGCCGGCTCCGCGGCCCTTTCACCGCTCGCCCGATGACGCAGCCGCCCTCCCCGGCGCCGCTCGCTCCACACCGCCACCTGCTGGGCCACACTCGCAAACACGCCGCCCTCCCCGACAGCCTCCCAGCGGCCGCCCTCCACCCCTCACCAACACCAGGCCCACCCCAAACACACCCCCTGCACCTCCCACAGCACACACCGCGCGCACACACCCCGATTCACGCTCTTCTTCGCTTCACCAGCCACCTCCACTTGCAACCTCCTGCACAAATACAAACAGTGCCTCTCGACCCTGGACACCAGCACAAGGCCCGCCTCAGGCCACACTGCCCGGGCCCACATGCACACGCCTCACAAACACGCTCACCCACCCTCAGGACACCGGGCAACTTTCGCCTTGGGGGCACCTACCTCCCTGTGGCCCACGGGCTCCCTCACACACTGGGTCACACGGAGCGTGGGCGTGCCTGCCTGCGCGTGTGAGGTCACATACGCATTTTCACGTGGAAAAGCCCAACTGCACACTTGGAAGGGGACACCGGATCCCATGGCACCGCCCCCTCACCATACTATCACGATGGAGGAGGCTACTCAAAAGTAGAAAGTGCTGGCAGTGCCATTTCCTGCTAAAAGCATCTGTGGCTTCAACCCTCGGTGCCCGGGGGTGAATGGATAAATGGAAGGATGGATTGAAACGGATGGATGGATGCATGGATGGATGCATGGATGGATGCATGGATGGAGGCATGGGTGGATGCATGGATGCATGGATGGAAGTTAGGATGAAAGGATGGGTGCATGGGTGGATGGATGCATGGATTGATGGTCGAATGGAAGCATGATTGAAAAGATGGAAGGAAGGATGGTTGGATGGGTGGAAGGATGGATGGAAGTTAGGATGAAAGGATGGGTGGATGGGTGGATGGATGCATGGCTGCATGGATTGATGGTCGAATGGAAGCATGGTTGAAAGATGGAAGAAAGGATGGAAGGAAGGATGGATGTCTGGGTGGAAGGAAAAATGGATGGATGGATGGATGGATGGATGGCAAAGAAAAAGAGAGAAAGCAGATCCCATTGCACTCTGTCTGCAGGATGGATTGTAGGTGTGTCCCGGTTCCATACTGGTTCACCCCCCCCCCTTGTAGCCCAGGGTCCCCAGCGTGGAAGATGCTGATGGTGTATGTGGTGTTGCCTAGGGCACTGTGCTATTCAGTGCATGCGTCCGTCCAGTGTGGCCACGTCTGTCTATCCCGAAAGCCCCCCATATCCCTGGTGTTTGTTTTTTTGTTTGTTTGTTTGTTTGTTGATTGTTTGTTTATTGAGTGTATGTTAGGTGTGTGGGAGTGAGGTTGTGAGTGGGCTCCCGAGTGTGCGTGGGGCTGGGGTTTTGGGCGGGGAGGCAGAGGCAGGCGTTGAGTGTGAGTGTGTTTGGAGGGTGTTGTGGGTGCAGGTGTGGGTTCCCGGGCAGCGTGTGCGGGGTGCGACGGGAGTGGAGGGCGTAGGGCTTGGGGCTGTGTGTGTCGGGGAGGCAGGCGGGCGGGCGAGAAAGGAGACGGGGCGGGGAGCGCTGGCGAGGAAGGGGCGAGCGGGCTGGGTGTGTGTGTTGAGTGTGGGTGGTGGTGTGAGTGGGCGTCGTGGTGGTTGGGGTGGTGTTTTGTGTTTTGGGTGGTGGGGGAGCAAAAAGGGTCTCGCTAAGTTGCTGAAGGTCTCCGGCTGGCCTCGATCCTCCTGTCTCAGCCTCCCAAGCGCTAGGATGACAGGCGTGCGCCACCACGCCAGGCGCTGGCGCAGCCGGCTCCGCGGCCCTTTCACCGCTCGCCCGATGACGCAGCCGCCCTCCCCGGCGCCGCTCGCTCCACACCGCCACCTGCTGGGCCACACTCGCAAACACGCCGCCCTCCCCGACAGCCTCCCAGCGGCCGCCCTCCACCCCTCACCAACACCAGGCCCACCCCAAACACACCCCCTGCACCTCCCACAGCACACACCGCGCGCACACACCCCGATTCACGCTCTTCTTCGCTTCACCAGCCACCTCCACTTGCAACCTCCTGCACAAATACAAACAGTGCCTCTCGACCCTGGACACCAGCACAAGGCCCGCCTCAGGCCACACTCACATGCACACGCCTCACAAACACGCTCACCCACCCTCAGGACACCGGGCAACTTTCGCCTTGGGGGCACCTACCTCCCTGTGGCCCACGGGCTCCCTCACACACTGGGTCACACGGAGCGTGGGCGTGCCTGCCTGCGCGTGTGAGGTCACATACGCATTTTCACGTGGAAAAGCCCAACTGCACACTTGGAAGGGGACACCGGATCCCATGGCACCGCCCCCTCACCATACTATCACGATGGAGGAGGCTACTCAAAAGTAGAAAGTGCTGGCAGTGCCATTTCCTGCTAAAAGCATCTGTGGCTTCAACCCTCGGTGCCCGGGGGTGAATGGATAAATGGAAGGATGGATTGAAACGGATGGATGGATGCATGGATGGATGCATGGATGGATGCATGGATGGAGGCATGGGTGGATGCATGGATGCATGGATGGAAGTTAGGATGAAAGGATGGGTGCATGGGTGGATGGATGCATGGATTGATGGTCGAATGGAAGCATGATTGAAAAGATGGAAGGAAGGATGGTTGGATGGGTGGAAGGATGGATGGAAGTTAGGATGAAAGGATGGGTGGATGGGTGGATGGATGCATGGCTGCATGGATTGATGGTCGAATGGAAGCATGGTTGAAAGATGGAAGAAAGGATGGAAGGAAGGATGGATGTCTGGGTGGAAGGAAAAATGGATGGATGGATGGATGGATGGATGGCAAAGAAAAAGAGAGAAAGCAGATCCCATTGCACTCTGTCTGCAGGATGGATTGTAGGTGTGTCCCGGTTCCATACTGGTTCACCCCCCCCCCCTTGTAGCCCAGGGTCCCCAGCGTGGAAGATGCTGATGGTGTATGTGGTGTTGCCTAGGGCACTGTGCTATTCAGTGCATGCGTCCGTCCAGTGTGGCCACGTCTGTCTATCCCGAAAGCCCCCCATATCCCTGGTGTTTGTTTTTTTGTTTGTTTGTTTGTTTGTTGATTGTTTGTTTATTGAGTGTATGTTAGGTGTGTGGGAGTGAGGTTGTGAGTGGGCTCCCGAGTGTGCGTGGGGCTGGGGTTTTGGGCGGGGAGGCAGAGGCAGGCGTTGAGTGTGAGTGTGTTTGGAGGGTGTTGTGGGTGCAGGTGTGGGTTCCCGGGCAGCGTGTGCGGGGTGCGACGGGAGTGGAGGGCGTAGGGCTTGGGGCTGTGTGTGTCGGGGAGGCAGGCGGGCGGGCGAGAAAGGAGACGGGGCGGGGAGCGCTGGCGAGGAAGGGGCGAGCGGGCTGGGTGTGTGTGTTGAGTGTGGGTGGTGGTGTGAGTGGGCGTCGTGGTGGTTGGGGTGGTGTTTTGTGTTTTGGGTGGTGGGGGAGCAAAAAGGGTCTCGCTAAGTTGCTGAAGGTCTCCGGCTGGCCTCGATCCTCCTGTCTCAGCCTCCCAAGCGCTAGGATGACAGGCGTGCGCCACCACGCCAGGCGCTGGCGCAGCCGGCTCCGCGGCCCTTTCACCGCTCGCCCGATGACGCAGCCGCCCTCCCCGGCGCCGCTCGCTCCACACCGCCACCTGCTGGGCCACACTCGCAAACACGCCGCCCTCCCCGACAGCCTCCCAGCGGCCGCCCTCCACCCCTCACCAACACCAGGCCCACCCCAAACACACCCCCTGCACCTCCCACAGCACACACCGCGCGCACACACCCCGATTCACGCTCTTCTTCGCTTCACCAGCCACCTCCACTTGCAACCTCCTGCACAAATACAAACAGTGCCTCTCGACCCTGGACACCAGCACAAGGCCCGCCTCAGGCCACACTGCCCGGGCCCACATGCACACGCCTCACAAACACGCTCACCCACCCTCAGGACACCGGGCAACTTTCGCCTTGGGGGCACCTACCTCCCTGTGGCCCACGGGCTCCCTCACACACTGGGTCACACGGAGCGTGGGCGTGCCTGCCTGCGCGTGTGAGGTCACATACGCATTTTCACGTGGAAAAGCCCAACTGCACACTTGGAAGGGGACACCGGATCCCATGGCACCGCCCCCTCACCATACTATCACGATGGAGGAGGCTACTCAAAAGTAGAAAGTGCTGGCAGTGCCATTTCCTGCTAAAAGCATCTGTGGCTTCAACCCTCGGTGCCCGGGGGTGAATGGATAAATGGAAGGATGGATTGAAACGGATGGATGGATGCATGGATGGATGCATGGATGGATGCATGGATGGAGGCATGGGTGGATGCATGGATGCATGGATGGAAGTTAGGATGAAAGGATGGGTGCATGGGTGGATGGATGCATGGATTGATGGTCGAATGGAAGCATGATTGAAAAGATGGAAGGAAGGATGGTTGGATGGGTGGAAGGATGGATGGAAGTTAGGATGAAAGGATGGGTGGATGGGTGGATGGATGCATGGCTGCATGGATTGATGGTCGAATGGAAGCATGGTTGAAAGATGGAAGAAAGGATGGAAGGAAGGATGGATGTCTGGGTGGAAGGAAAAATGGATGGATGGATGGATGGATGGATGGCAAAGAAAAAGAGAGAAAGCAGATCCCATTGCACTCTGTCTGCAGGATGGATTGTAGGTGTGTCCCGGTTCCATACTGGTTCACCCCCCCCCCCTTGTAGCCCAGGGTCCCCAGCGTGGAAGATGCTGATGGTGTATGTGGTGTTGCCTAGGGCACTGTGCTATTCAGTGCATGCGTCCGTCCAGTGTGGCCACGTCTGTCTATCCCGAAAGCCCCCCATATCCCTGGTGTTTGTTTTTTTGTTTGTTTGTTTGTTTGTTGATTGTTTGTTTATTGAGTGTATGTTAGGTGTGTGGGAGTGAGGTTGTGAGTGGGCTCCCGAGTGTGCGTGGGGCTGGGGTTTTGGGCGGGGAGGCAGAGGCAGGCGTTGAGTGTGAGTGTGTTTGGAGGGTGTTGTGGGTGCAGGTGTGGGTTCCCGGGCAGCGTGTGCGGGGTGCGACGGGAGTGGAGGGCGTAGGGCTTGGGGCTGTGTGTGTCGGGGAGGCAGGCGGGCGGGCGAGAAAGGAGACGGGGCGGGGAGCGCTGGCGAGGAAGGGGCGAGCGGGCTGGGTGTGTGTGTTGAGTGTGGGTGGTGGTGTGAGTGGGCGTCGTGGTGGTTGGGGTGGTGTTTTGTGTTTTGGGTGGTGGGGGAGCAAAAAGGGTCTCGCTAAGTTGCTGAAGGTCTCCGGCTGGCCTCGATCCTCCTGTCTCAGCCTCCCAAGCGCTAGGATGACAGGCGTGCGCCACCACGCCAGGCGCTGGCGCAGCCGGCTCCGCGGCCCTTTCACCGCTCGCCCGATGACGCAGCCGCCCTCCCCGGCGCCGCTCGCTCCACACCGCCACCTGCTGGGCCACACTCGCAAACACGCCGCCCTCCCCGACAGCCTCCCAGCGGCCGCCCTCCACCCCTCACCAACACCAGGCCCACCCCAAACACACCCCCTGCACCTCCCACAGCACACACCGCGCGCACACACCCCGATTCACGCTCTTCTTCGCTTCACCAGCCACCTCCACTTGCAACCTCCTGCACAAATACAAACAGTGCCTCTCGACCCTGGACACCAGCACAAGGCCCGCCTCAGGCCACACTGCCCGGGCCCACATGCACACGCCTCACAAACACGCTCACCCACCCTCAGGACACCGGGCAACTTTCGCCTTGGGGGCACCTACCTCCCTGTGGCCCACGGGCTCCCTCACACACTGGGTCACACGGAGCGTGGGCGTGCCTGCCTGCGCGTGTGAGGTCACATACGCATTTTCACGTGGAAAAGCCCAACTGCACACTTGGAAGGGGACACCGGATCCCATGGCACCGCCCCCTCACCATACTATCACGATGGAGGAGGCTACTCAAAAGTAGAAAGTGCTGGCAGTGCCATTTCCTGCTAAAAGCATCTGTGGCTTCAACCCTCGGTGCCCGGGGGTGAATGGATAAATGGAAGGATGGATTGAAACGGATGGATGGATGCATGGATGGATGCATGGATGGATGCATGGATGGAGGCATGGGTGGATGCATGGATGCATGGATGGAAGTTAGGATGAAAGGATGGGTGCATGGGTGGATGGATGCATGGATTGATGGTCGAATGGAAGCATGATTGAAAAGATGGAAGGAAGGATGGTTGGATGGGTGGAAGGATGGATGGAAGTTAGGATGAAAGGATGGGTGGATGGGTGGATGGATGCATGGCTGCATGGATTGATGGTCGAATGGAAGCATGGTTGAAAGATGGAAGAAAGGATGGAAGGAAGGATGGATGTCTGGGTGGAAGGAAAAATGGATGGATGGATGGATGGATGGATGGATGGCAAAGAAAAAGAGAGAAAGCAGATCCCATTGCACTCTGTCTGCAGGATGGATTGTAGGTGTGTCCCGGTTCCATACTGGTTCACCCCCCCCCCTTGTAGCCCAGGGTCCCCAGCGTGGAAGATGCTGATGGTGTATGTGGTGTTGCCTAGGGCACTGTGCTATTCAGTGCATGCGTCCGTCCAGTGTGGCCACGTCTGTCTATCCCGAAAGCCCCCCATATCCCTGGTGTTTGTTTTTTTGTTTGTTTGTTTGTTTGTTGATTGTTTGTTTATTGAGTGTATGTTAGGTGTGTGGGAGTGAGGTTGTGAGTGGGCTCCCGAGTGTGCGTGGGGCTGGGGTTTTGGGCGGGGAGGCAGAGGCAGGCGTTGAGTGTGAGTGTGTTTGGAGGGTGTTGTGGGTGCAGGTGTGGGTTCCCGGGCAGCGTGTGCGGGGTGCGACGGGAGTGGAGGGCGTAGGGCTTGGGGCTGTGTGTGTCGGGGAGGCAGGCGGGCGGGCGAGAAAGGAGACGGGGCGGGGAGCGCTGGCGAGGAAGGGGCGAGCGGGCTGGGTGTGTGTGTTGAGTGTGGGTGGTGGTGTGAGTGGGCGTCGTGGTGGTTGGGGTGGTGTTTTGTGTTTTGGGTGGTGGGGGAGCAAAAAGGGTCTCGCTAAGTTGCTGAAGGTCTCCGGCTGGCCTCGATCCTCCTGTCTCAGCCTCCCAAGCGCTAGGATGACAGGCGTGCGCCACCACGCCAGGCGCTGGCGCAGCCGGCTCCGCGGCCCTTTCACCGCTCGCCCGATGACGCAGCCGCCCTCCCCGGCGCCGCTCGCTCCACACCGCCACCTGCTGGGCCACACTCGCAAACACGCCGCCCTCCCCGACAGCCTCCCAGCGGCCGCCCTCCACCCCTCACCAACACCAGGCCCACCCCAAACACACCCCCTGCACCTCCCACAGCACACACCGCGCGCACACACCCCGATTCACGCTCTTCTTCGCTTCACCAGCCACCTCCACTTGCAACCTCCTGCACAAATACAAACAGTGCCTCTCGACCCTGGACACCAGCACAAGGCCCGCCTCAGGCCACACTGCCCGGGCCCACATGCACACGCCTCACAAACACGCTCACCCACCCTCAGGACACCGGGCAACTTTCGCCTTGGGGGCACCTACCTCCCTGTGGCCCACGGGCTCCCTCACACACTGGGTCACACGGAGCGTGGGCGTGCCTGCCTGCGCGTGTGAGGTCACATACGCATTTTCACGTGGAAAAGCCCAACTGCACACTTGGAAGGGGACACCGGATCCCATGGCACCGCCCCCTCACCATACTATCACGATGGAGGAGGCTACTCAAAAGTAGAAAGTGCTGGCAGTGCCATTTCCTGCTAAAAGCATCTGTGGCTTCAACCCTCGGTGCCCGGGGGTGAATGGATAAATGGAAGGATGGATTGAAACGGATGGATGGATGCATGGATGGATGCATGGATGGATGCATGGATGGAGGCATGGGTGGATGCATGGATGCATGGATGGAAGTTAGGATGAAAGGATGGGTGCATGGGTGGATGGATGCATGGATTGATGGTCGAATGGAAGCATGATTGAAAAGATGGAAGGAAGGATGGTTGGATGGGTGGAAGGATGGATGGAAGTTAGGATGAAAGGATGGGTGGATGGGTGGATGGATGCATGGCTGCATGGATTGATGGTCGAATGGAAGCATGGTTGAAAGATGGAAGAAAGGATGGAAGGAAGGATGGATGTCTGGGTGGAAGGAAAAATGGATGGATGGATGGATGGATGGCAAAGAAAAAGAGAGAAAGCAGATCCCATTGCACTCTGTCTGCAGGATGGATTGTAGGTGTGTCCCGGTTCCATACTGGTTCACCCCCCCCCCTTGTAGCCCAGGGTCCCCAGCGTGGAAGATGCTGATGGTGTATGTGGTGTTGCCTAGGGCACTGTGCTATTCAGTGCATGCGTCCGTCCAGTGTGGCCACGTCTGTCTATCCCGAAAGCCCCCCATATCCCTGGTGTTTGTTTTTTTGTTTGTTTGTTTGTTTGTTGATTGTTTGTTTATTGAGTGTATGTTAGGTGTGTGGGAGTGAGGTTGTGAGTGGGCTCCCGAGTGTGCGTGGGGCTGGGGTTTTGGGCGGGGAGGCAGAGGCAGGCGTTGAGTGTGAGTGTGTTTGGAGGGTGTTGTGGGTGCAGGTGTGGGTTCCCGGGCAGCGTGTGCGGGGTGCGACGGGAGTGGAGGGCGTAGGGCTTGGGGCTGTGTGTGTCGGGGAGGCAGGCGGGCGGGCGAGAAAGGAGACGGGGCGGGGAGCGCTGGCGAGGAAGGGGCGAGCGGGCTGGGTGTGTGTGTTGAGTGTGGGTGGTGGTGTGAGTGGGCGTCGTGGTGGTTGGGGTGGTGTTTTGTGTTTTGGGTGGTGGGGGAGCAAAAAGGGTCTCGCTAAGTTGCTGAAGGTCTCCGGCTGGCCTCGATCCTCCTGTCTCAGCCTCCCAAGCGCTAGGATGACAGGCGTGCGCCACCACGCCAGGCGCTGGCGCAGCCGGCTCCGCGGCCCTTTCACCGCTCGCCCGATGACGCAGCCGCCCTCCCCGGCGCCGCTCGCTCCACACCGCCACCTGCTGGGCCACACTCGCAAACACGCCGCCCTCCCCGACAGCCTCCCAGCGGCCGCCCTCCACCCCTCACCAACACCAGGCCCACCCCAAACACACCCCCTGCACCTCCCACAGCACACACCGCGCGCACACACCCCGATTCACGCTCTTCTTCGCTTCACCAGCCACCTCCACTTGCAACCTCCTGCACAAATACAAACAGTGCCTCTCGACCCTGGACACCAGCACAAGGCCCGCCTCAGGCCACACTGCCCGGGCCCACATGCACACGCCTCACAAACACGCTCACCCACCCTCAGGACACCGGGCAACTTTCGCCTTGGGGGCACCTACCTCCCTGTGGCCCACGGGCTCCCTCACACACTGGGTCACACGGAGCGTGGGCGTGCCTGCCTGCGCGTGTGAGGTCACATACGCATTTTCACGTGGAAAAGCCCAACTGCACACTTGGAAGGGGACACCGGATCCCATGGCACCGCCCCCTCACCATACTATCACGATGGAGGAGGCTACTCAAAAGTAGAAAGTGCTGGCAGTGCCATTTCCTGCTAAAAGCATCTGTGGCTTCAACCCTCGGTGCCCGGGGGTGAATGGATAAATGGAAGGATGGATTGAAACGGATGGATGGATGCATGGATGGATGCATGGATGGATGCATGGATGGAGGCATGGGTGGATGCATGGATGCATGGATGGAAGTTAGGATGAAAGGATGGGTGCATGGGTGGATGGATGCATGGATTGATGGTCGAATGGAAGCATGATTGAAAAGATGGAAGGAAGGATGGTTGGATGGGTGGAAGGATGGATGGAAGTTAGGATGAAAGGATGGGTGGATGGGTGGATGGATGCATGGCTGCATGGATTGATGGTCGAATGGAAGCATGGTTGAAAGATGGAAGAAAGGATGGAAGGAAGGATGGATGTCTGGGTGGAAGGAAAAATGGATGGATGGATGGATGGATGGCAAAGAAAAAGAGAGAAAGCAGATCCCATTGCACTCTGTCTGCAGGATGGATTGTAGGTGTGTCCCGGTTCCATACTGGTTCACCCCCCCCCCTTGTAGCCCAGGGTCCCCAGCGTGGAAGATGCTGATGGTGTATGTGGTGTTGCCTAGGGCACTGTGCTATTCAGTGCATGCGTCCGTCCAGTGTGGCCACGTCTGTCTATCCCGAAAGCCCCCCATATCCCTGGTGTTTGTTTTTTTGTTTGTTTGTTTGTTTGTTGATTGTTTGTTTATTGAGTGTATGTTAGGTGTGTGGGAGTGAGGTTGTGAGTGGGCTCCCGAGTGTGCGTGGGGCTGGGGTTTTGGGCGGGGAGGCAGAGGCAGGCGTTGAGTGTGAGTGTGTTTGGAGGGTGTTGTGGGTGCAGGTGTGGGTTCCCGGGCAGCGTGTGCGGGGTGCGACGGGAGTGGAGGGCGAAGGGCTTGGGGCTGTGTGTGTCGGGCAGGCAGGCGGGCGGGCGAGAAAGGAGACGGGGCGGGGAGCGCTGGCGAGGAAGGGGCGAGCGGGCTGGGTGTGTGTGTTGAGTGTGGGTGGTGGTGTGAGTGGGCGTCGTGGTGGTTGGGGTGGTGTTTTGTGTTTTGGGTGGTGGGGGAGCAAAAAGGGTCTCGCTAAGTTGCTGAAGGTCTCCGGCTGGCCTCGATCCTCCTGTCTCAGCCTCCCAAGCGCTAGGATGACAGGCGTGCGCCACCACGCCAGGCGCTGGCGCAGCCGGCTCCGCGGCCCTTTCACCGCTCGCCCGATGACGCAGCCGCCCTCCCCGGCGCCGCTCGCTCCACACCGCCACCTGCTGGGCCACACTCGCAAACACGCCGCCCTCCCCGACAGCCTCCCAGCGGCCGCCCTCCACCCCTCACCAACACCAGGCCCACCCCAAACACACCCCCTGCACCTCCCACAGCACACACCGCGCGCACACACCCCGATTCACGCTCTTCTTCGCTTCACCAGCCACCTCCACTTGCAACCTCCTGCACAAATACAAACAGTGCCTCTCGACCCTGGACACCAGCACAAGGCCCGCCTCAGGCCACACTGCCCGGGCCCACATGCACACGCCTCACAAACACGCTCACCCACCCTCAGGACACCGGGCAACTTTCGCCTTGGGGGCACCTACCTCCCTGTGGCCCACGGGCTCCCTCACACACTGGGTCACACGGAGCGTGGGCGTGCCTGCCTGCGCGTGTGAGGTCACATACGCATTTTCACGTGGAAAAGCCCAACTGCACACTTGGAAGGGGACACCGGATCCCATGGCACCGCCCCCTCACCATACTATCACGATGGAGGAGGCTACTCAAAAGTAGAAAGTGCTGGCAGTGCCATTTCCTGCTAAAAGCATCTGTGGCTTCAACCCTCGGTGCCCGGGGGTGAATGGATAAATGGAAGGATGGATTGAAACGGATGGATGGATGCATGGATGGATGCATGGATGGATGCATGGATGGAGGCATGGGTGGATGCATGGATGCATGGATGGAAGTTAGGATGAAAGGATGGGTGCATGGGTGGATGGATGCATGGATTGATGGTCGAATGGAAGCATGATTGAAAAGATGGAAGGAAGGATGGTTGGATGGGTGGAAGGATGGATGGAAGTTAGGATGAAAGGATGGGTGGATGGGTGGATGGATGCATGGCTGCATGGATTGATGGTCGAATGGAAGCATGGTTGAAAGATGGAAGAAAGGATGGAAGGAAGGATGGATGTCTGGGTGGAAGGAAAAATGGATGGATGGATGGATGGATGGATGGATGGCAAAGAAAAAGAGAGAAAGCAGATCCCATTGCACTCTGTCTGCAGGATGGATTGTAGGTGTGTCCCGGTTCCATACTGGTTCACCCCCCCCCCTTGTAGCCCAGGGTCCCCAGCGTGGAAGATGCTGATGGTGTATGTGGTGTTGCCTAGGGCACTGTGCTATTCAGTGCATGCGTCCGTCCAGTGTGGCCACGTCTGTCTATCCCGAAAGCCCCCCATATCCCTGGTGTTTGTTTTTTTGTTTGTTTGTTTGTTTGTTGATTGTTTGTTTATTGAGTGTATGTTAGGTGTGTGGGAGTGAGGTTGTGAGTGGGCTCCCGAGTGTGCGTGGGGCTGGGGTTTTGGGCGGGGAGGCAGAGGCAGGCGTTGAGTGTGAGTGTGTTTGGAGGGTGTTGTGGGTGCAGGTGTGGGTTCCCGGGCAGCGTGTGCGGGGTGCGACGGGAGTGGAGGGCGTAGGGCTTGGGGCTGTGTGTGTCGGGCAGGCAGGCGGGCGGGCGAGAAAGGAGACGGGGCGGGGAGCGCTGGCGAGGAAGGGGCGAGCGGGCTGGGTGTGTGTGTTGAGTGTGGGTGGTGGTGTGAGTGGGCGTCGTGGTGGTTGGGGTGGTGTTTTGTGTTTTGGGTGGTGGGGGAGCAAAAAGGGTCTCGCTAAGTTGCTGAAGGTCTCCGGCTGGCCTCGATCCTCCTGTCTCAGCCTCCCAAGCGCTAGGATGACAGGCGTGCGCCACCACGCCAGGCGCTGGCGCAGCCGGCTCCGCGGCCCTTTCACCGCTCGCCCGATGACGCAGCCGCCCTCCCCGGCGCCGCTCGCTCCACACCGCCACCTGCTGGGCCACACTCGCAAACACGCCGCCCTCCCCGACAGCCTCCCAGCGGCCGCCCTCCACCCCTCACCAACACCAGGCCCACCCCAAACACACCCCCTGCACCTCCCACAGCACACACCGCGCGCACACACCCCGATTCACGCTCTTCTTCGCTTCACCAGCCACCTCCACTTGCAACCTCCTGCACAAATACAAACAGTGCCTCTCGACCCTGGACACCAGCACAAGGCCCGCCTCAGGCCACACTGCCCGGGCCCACATGCACACGCCTCACAAACACGCTCACCCACCCTCAGGACACCGGGCAACTTTCGCCTTGGGGGCACCTACCTCCCTGTGGCCCACGGGCTCCCTCACACACTGGGTCACACGGAGCGTGGGCGTGCCTGCCTGCGCGTGTGAGGTCACATACGCATTTTCACGTGGAAAAGCCCAACTGCACACTTGGAAGGGGACACCGGATCCCATGGCACCGCCCCCTCACCATACTATCACGATGGAGGAGGCTACTCAAAAGTAGCAAGTGCTGGCAGTGCCATTTCCTGCTAAAAGCATCTGTGGCTTCAACCCTCGGTGCCCGGGGGTGAATGGATAAAAGGAAGGATGGATTGAAATGGATGGATGGATGGATGGATGGATGGATGGATCCATGGATGCATGGAAGCATGGATGGAAGTTAGGATGAAAGGATGGGTGCATGGGTGGATGGATGCATGGATTGATGGTCGAATGGAAGCATGATTGAAAAGATGGAAGGAAGGATGGTTGGATGGGTGGAAGGATGGATGGAAGTTAGGATGAAAGGATGGGTGGATGGGTGGATGGATGCATGGCTGCATGGATTGATGGTCGAATGGAAGCATGGTTGAAAGATGGAAGAAAGGATGGAAGGAAGGATGGATGTCTGGGTGGAAGGAAAAATGGATGGATGGATGGATGGATGGATGGCAAAGAAAAAGAGAGAAAGCAGATCCCATTGCACTCTGTCTGCAGGATGGATTGTAGGTGTGTCCCGGTTCCATACTGGTTCACCCCCCCCCCTTGTAGCCCAGGGTCCCCAGCGTGGAAGATGCTGATGGTGTATGTGGTGTTGCCTAGGGCACTGTGCTATTCAGTGCATGCGTCCGTCCAGTGTGGACACGTCTGTCTATCCCGAAAGCCCCCCATATCCCTGGTGTTTGTTTTTTTGTTTGTTTGTTTGTTTGTTGATTGTTTGTTTATTGAGTGTATGTTAGGTGTGTGGGAGTGAGGTTGTGAGTGGGCTCCCGAGTGTGCGTGGGGCTGGGGTTTTGGGCGGGGAGGCAGAGGCAGGCGTTGAGTGTGAGTGTGTTTGGAGGGTGTTGTGGGTGCAGGTGTGGGTTCCCGGGCAGCGTGTGCGGGGTGCGACGGGAGTGGAGGGCGTAGGGCTTGGGGCTGTGTGTGTCGGGCAGGCAGGCGGGCGGGCGAGAAAGGAGACGGGGCGGGGAGCGCTGGCGAGGAAGGGGCGAGCGGGCTGGGTGTGTGTGTTGAGTGTGGGTGGTGGTGTGAGTGGGCGTCGTGGTGGTTGGGGTGGTGTTTTGTGTTTTGGGTGGTGGGGGAGCAAAAAGGGTCTCGCTAAGTTGCTGAAGGTCTCCGGCTGGCCTCGATCCTCCTGTCTCAGCCTCCCAAGCGCTAGGATGACAGGCGTGCGCCACCACGCCAGGCGCTGGCGCAGCCGGCTCCGCGGCCCTTTCACCGCTCGCCCGATGACGCAGCCGCCCTCCCCGGCGCCGCTCGCTCCACACCGCCACCTGCTGGGCCACACTCGCAAACACGCCGCCCTCCCCGACAGCCTCCCAGCGGCCGCCCTCCACCCCTCACCAACACCAGGCCCACCCCAAACACACCCCCTGCACCTCCCACAGCACACACCGCGCGCACACACCCCGATTCACGCTCTTCTTCGCTTCACCAGCCACCTCCACTTGCAACCTCCTGCACAAATACAAACAGTGCCTCTCGACCCTGGACACCAGCACAAGGCCCGCCTCAGGCCACACTGCCCGGGCCCACATGCACACGCCTCACAAACACGCTCACCCACCCTCAGGACACCGGGCAACTTTCGCCTTGGGGGCACCTACCTCCCTGTGGCCCACGGGCTCCCTCACACACTGGGTCACACGGAGCGTGGGCGTGCCTGCCTGCGCGTGTGAGGTCACATACGCATTTTCACGTGGAAAAGCCCAACTGCACACTTGGAAGG
>NW_027664502.1:0-34926 GCF_963383645.1 Muscardinus avellanarius
TGAGGAAGGGCCGCCCGCAGCCACGCGCCATGGTCCTGCAGTGGTCCTGCAGTCGTTAGAGGAACGTTTGCCTTGTGTGTTAGCAGACCTAACCAGCTAAATCCTAAATCCCCATGAAGAATCTCAGGCCTGACCGCAGAAAAATGAGCTGCATCGAGGTGGAATGAAATTATCCATCATGGCCAATGGGTCTGTAGAACCTTCTGGCAAGGAACCGTCATTGTTAGGGTTGCAGCAAGACGCGCTTCCCTGGCCAGGTACCAGAGGCAAAGCCCACACAGACAGGACACTTGGGTCACCAACTGCAGCTACAAGCCCCTAGCTGGGGACAGTTCTAGGCTCCTCACGGAGGAGGTGAGGCTCCAGCTGGACAGGAGGGACATGGACAGAGAAGAAGAATGCGGGGGGGGGGGGGGACCTCCAACAAGGATGCCCTGACTCTGCAGGGTGCAGCCATGCACTTCCCCAGAGGCGCCCCAGTGCTTCCAGGTCCCATGACCCGACTGGGCCAGAGAGTGTGTCCTCCCCACCCACAGCCCCCATCTGCTTACGCGTCCCCCTGCCTGGCCCAGAAGGCACCTCCTCTAGCAGGCGTCCCCTGGAATTAAGAAGTTAAAATGAATCTCAACTCTTTTTGCATTTCATTTCTCCTGGGTCCGTCACTGTACTTCAAGAGCATCGCAGGCTGGTGTCGGTCTCAGCAACTCAGCAAGACCCTCAACAACTGAGACCCTGTTTCCAAACAAAGGGCGGAGCTGGGCGTGGTGGTGCACGCTTGTCATCCCAGCATTTGGGAGGCTGAGACGGGAGGATCACGGTTCACGGCCAGCCTCAGCTACTTAGTGAGGCCCTTTGCAACTCAGTGAGACCCTGTTTCAAAATAAAGAATAAAAAATAGGGCTGGGTGTCATTCAGACATAGAATGCCCCTGCCCCTGGTTCCATTCCCAGTACCACAAAAAAGGGGAGGGGAGGGAGAGGTTTGGGTGGGGGGTACAACTCAGAGGTAGAGAGCCCCTGGGTTCAGTTTCTGATTTAAAAAAAATTTTTTTTATCACAGGGACTGCACCCTGTAGTGGAAAATGCTGGTAGGCATAGACAATTCTTTTCTTTCTTTTTTTTTTTTTTCCTGGGGATGGAACCAGGGGCATTCTATCTCCGAGCTACACCCCCAGCCCTCTTTTTTATTCTTTATTTTGAAATAGGGTCTCACTAAGTTGCAGAGGGCTTCACTAAGTAGCTGAGGCTGGCCATGAACCTGGATCCTCCTGTCCCAGCCTCCCAAGCACTGCGATTACAAGCGTGTGCCACCATGCCCGGTTAGAATATTTTTTAATCTATGGAACGCTTTAAACAGCACAGCCCATGTAAGAAGGCTCGGCTGGAGCCTGGGCAGGAGAGGCCTGCGGGGCTTGAGTTCCACCTGGAGAGAAGAAATCACCGGGCTCTGTCTTCTTCCAGATCTTCCTTTCCTTCTCTTTGCCCTTTTCCTGAATTTCCCTTGATTTTGTATAATTTTCTCAAAAATAATGAGTGACAGTCTCCTGTTGGAAAATGAAGCCTGAAAATCAAAGATAACAGGAGGAAGAGTATTGTCAAGCAGTCAGAAGTATGGGCTCCAGCCAGGCATGGCGGCACATGCTTGTAATCCCAGTACTTGGGAGGCTGAGACAGGAGGATCTGGGTTCATGACCAGCCTCAGCTACTTAGTGAGGCCCTCTGCAACTTAGTGAGACCCTGTTTCAAAAAAGAATTAAAAAAAATAGGGTTGGGGGTGTAGCTCATAGCTCGTAGGTAGAATGCCCCTGGGTTTAATCCCTGATGCCAGAATGAGAGGAAAGAAGGAAGGAAGGAAGGAAGGAAGGAAGGAAGGAAGGAAGGAGGGAGGGAGGGAGGGAGGGAGGGAGGGAAGGAAGGAAGGAAGGAAGGAAGGAAGGAAGGAAGGAAGGAAGGAGAGAAATGAGTGCCTGGGTCTGAGATCCTCCTACTTCAGGTGATTTTGTTATATGCACAGTCTGTTTCTCCTGTTCGATGACATAACTACGCCTGCCTCCCCAGGGAGACTGGGAGATCAAGGGCTACATCTAAATAATAGAAATGTGGCTGGATGTGGGGGCACACACCTGTACTTGGGATGCTCAGCTAGGAGAATCACAGGTTCGAAGCCAGCCTCAGCAACTCGGGGAGGCTCTCAGCAACTTAGTGGGAAGAACTAGGTAAGATCAGAAATTTCAGGAGAGGACAGCAATCCACGTGGATACTCTGCCAACCCCTTCTTCAGCAAAATTCTATCTCTCTCTCTCTCTCTCTCTCTCTCTCTCTCTCTCTCTCTTTATAATTTTACTTTAACTGTAAGTCTGAGTTTCCTGGCTCATTTTTTCATGCTACTGGGTATTGAACTCCAAGGCATTCTACCTTCAAGCTACACCCCAACCCGATTTTATTTCTTAATTTGAAAACACCGTCTTGCTAGGTGGATGAAAGTCTCACTACTTGCTGAGGCTGTTCTTGAACCCAGATCCTCCTGTCTCAGCCTCCCAAGTACTGGGATTACAGGCCTGCTCCACCACACCCGGCTCCTGCTCCACCACGCCCGCTCCCGGCTCATTATTTTTAAATGGGTTGAGGAAAAGTGCCGAGTCCAGCCCTAGCAGAGTCGGGTTCGTGTGAAGGTGAGGGGGAAAAACCGAGGCCGATGAGAGAAGACGACACACGATCCAGATTCGATCTTCTCCGTTTCATTCAGGATTTGTTACAACTTTTATGCTTCTTTTGTTGGCAGAAAAGCAAGTGCATAGTCATGAAGCAGGATCTTCAAGGACAGGAAATGTTATTATTTACATGCATCAGGGCGGGTGTCAGACATTTAATCAGTCATAGTGTGCTTTGTCTCACTTCACGAAGCTGACTCAAACCTGATCTGATGTAGTGGCTCAAAGTCAGGTCAGTTTGAACGTAATGTTTGGCCCAATAACTTTATCCTTGGGCTTTGCTGTCTGAGTCTCTCACAAGCCGCTGCCCATCAGTTTTAGTCATGTTTATACCTAAAATTCCAATTATACATATTAATCCAAATAATCCTAAAATAATTTTATGAAAGAAAGGAATGCCAGACATACTTCATGGGGGATCTACGCCGTTGCGGAACCCCTGATCGAGCTTTCTCAAGATCTACATGAAATGGCTGTGGCAATTCATGTACCACAGCGGCACCGAGCCGAAACGTAACGACCAACCAGAGGAGTTTCCAGGATACGTAAACTATTCTCCCTCCAGAGAGAGAAGCAAGAAGAAGGCAGGGAAGCAGCGAAGCTGTAGAGGAGATGTAAGGAGGAGAGTGGCAAGCTTACGGAGCTGTCACCAGCAAAAATAAAAAGAGCAGTACTTGCAGTTGCCCATGGACAACATCATAAGTAGCAACAACATCGATTTGCTGGTTCCTTCCCAGCAGCAGTCTAAGGCTCAGTACAAGACCAGAGATAAGCTAAAGTGTTACGGTGAGACTGTTACGGGGCCCTGCTGGGCTCCCAAACTCTAACAGTTCTCATTCTGAGCTCTGCGTAGAAAACAATAGCCCCAACTGTTTTACTGTAAGCTTAGGCAATTTTATTATTACAAAGATGGAAAGATAGAAACAGACAGTAAAGCCCTACACCCCAAAGGGGGTGGTGTAGGTGAGTGACTTGAAAATAAGTCACTGTATTCTAGGCACAGAATAGTTTTTATAGATACCTGGTTTTTCGTCTTGCTCTACCAAGTAATCTTCTGACCCGAGTAGATCCACCCCTTCTCCAGGGCAGGTGGTTTGATGTGGGGATTCCTTCCGGTAGTCCTGCCCTATCTCCAGTACAGACCCCAAGCCTTTTGTTACACCCCAAAATATGCTAATTGATTATCAGAGTCTGGGATCTCTTGAAGGCTTATGGCATCCCCCCACATCCTTGGGGAAGTTTGTTTATCTTTAAAATGTAAAAGACCCTGGGCTTTCTCTATTTTCTTGCTAATCACCCTGAGTGCCTGGAACTCTGTAGGGTCCTTTACATTTTGAAGCCCTTTCCCAATGTTGGCACCATAGGACTGGGCTGAGACCTCCTTACTTTGTGTAATCTGTACTGGTCCCTGTCCTAGGCTCATGCAAGATGCATGCTTGGAAAGAAGAGGAAGACTAAACTTCTCACTTTAGGCTGTGTGTTAGTCTGCTTTCTGTCACTGTAACAAAGTACCAGAGGCTGGGTACTTTATAATTAAGTTTTTTTAATCTCTCAGTTTGGGAAAGTCCAAGACTGGGCAGCTCCATCTGTTTGGTCTCTGATGAAGGTTCATGGTTGGTGGCAGGAAAAGGTGTGTGTATGAAAAGTGTGTGTGTGTGTGTGTGTGTGTGTGTGTGTGTGTGTGTGAAGTGATTCTCTGGTTAGGCAGGAAGCTGGAGGGAATCAGGGCCAGACTTATACTTTTTATAACAACCCACTTTCGTGGGAACCAACTGGGAGTCCTCTGAGAACTGCATTAATCTCTTCCCAGGCTAGCACCACCAATGGCTTAATTTCCTCTCCTTAGACCCCAATTCTTTTTTTTTTTTTTTTTTTTTGCGGGTCTGGGGATGGAACCCAGGGGCATTTGACCTCCAAGCTACTCCACCTGCCCTATTTTTTATTCTTTATTTTGAAACAGGGTCTCACTGAGTTGCAAAGGGCCTCACTAAGTAGCTGAGGCTGTCCAGGAACCACGATCCTCTGGTCTCAGCCTCCCAAATGCTGGGATTACAAGCATGCACCACCACGGCCGGCTAGACCCCACTTCTTATTTTCCTTTCATAAGAGATTTCTCAGGCATGGTACTTTGTGCACAATTCCTAACACATGTACCAAAAATCGACAAAGACTTGTGAGGTTTTTTGGTTTTGTCTTTGTGGCAGTAGGGATTGAACCCAGGGGCATTCTGCTTCTGAGCTACATCCCCAGTCCTATTTTTTTTTTAATTTGAAAAAAAGGGTCTTACTAAGTTGCAAAGGGCATTGCTGAGTTGCTGGGACAGGCTGCAACCTACAATCCTCCTGTCTCAGCCTCCCAAAGTACTATAAAGTTCTTTTTCTTTTTGTATTGTGGTACCAGTGACTTTCCAGCTTCAAATTTAGAGGAAAAATTTCCTTATGAAGATATCAAATGCCAATATCTTCAAATATCAAGTTGATATGTCTCTTCAGTTTACAATTTTATAATATATATATATATATATATATATATATTACAATACTCAAATTTTCAATCCATCACAGCACATAAAAAATTATTAGTGAAATTGGACTACCATGACTGAAGACTTTGTTTTGTTTTGTTTTTGTTTGTTTTTTTTCTTTTGGAGATGGGGCTTGAATCCCTCCTTCCCAGGGACATTCTACCTCTGAGCCACATCCCCAACCCTATTTATATTTTATTTTAAAACAGGGTCTCGCTAAGTTGCTGAGTCTGGCTTCAAACCTGCAATCCTCCTGCCTCCCAGGTACTGGAATTACAGAATGAATTTTCTTTAGGAAATGATTGTGTGTGTGTGTGTGTGTGCAGTACTGGGGATGGAACCCAGGGCCATTCTACCTCCAAGCTCCATTCCCATCCCTAGTTTTTTTTTTTTTTTTTTTAGCCTTTTTTATTTTAATTTTTGAAACAGTGTCTCACTGAGTTGCAAAGAGCCTTGCTACATAGCTAAGTCTGTCCTCAAACTAAGGATCCTATGGTCTCTGCCTCCTGAATGCTGGGATTACAAGTGTGTACCACCATGCCCAGCCAGGAAATGATTCTACTGAAAAAGAAGTATAAAAAAAGGAACTAGAAGTAAGTTTATTTTTTATTTTTTTGGTGGTACTGGGGTTCCTGGAAGCCCTTCTACCTCCGGGCTACACTCCCAGACCTATTTTATATTTTTATTTGGAAACAGGGTCTCCTAAGCCAGCGCGGCTAGCTTCGAACCTACGCAATCCTCCTGTCTCCGCCTCCCAAGCGCGGGGATTACAAGCGTGCACCATCAAGCCGGGCAGACTAGAAGTAATTTAAAATATTCAAGACAAACCGGGCGTGTTGGCGCACACTTGTTATCCCAGTACTTGGGAGGCTGAGACGGGAGGATCTGGGTTCACGGTCAGTCTTAGCTGCTTAGTGAGGTCCTCTGCAACTTAGCGAGACCTTGTTTCAAAATAAAGAATAAAAATCAGACTGGGAGTGTAGCTCGGAGGTAGAATGCCCTTGGGTTCCATCCCCAGTACCCCAAAATATATATGTTTAAGACATATTAAATGTAAGGCTGTGACTCCAAATTGCCAATGAGTATGCTTTGTATTGCAGGCTATAAAGCTAACTCCCACCTACAGGGCGTTAAGCTTTTACCCAGGATGGTCAACACCTCTCATAATTCAATATCTTATTATTATTTTCTGGTTGTACCAAAACATAAATATCCAGTAAACAATTTCACTTTATTTATTTATTTATTTATTTATTTATTTTGGTGGTACTGGGAGTGGAACCCAGAGGCTTTCTACCTCCGGGCTATATTCCCAGACCTATTTTATACTTTATTTGGAAACAGGGTCTCACTAAGTTGCTGAGAGCCTCACTAAGTAGCTGAGGATGGCTTTGAACCTGTGTGATCCTCCTGTTTCAGCCTCCCAAGCGCGGGGATTAGAGGCGTGCACCACCACAGCGCCTGGCAACAATTTCACTTTTAAAAAAATTATTTACATTTAAAAAGTGGGATGAGGTGGGATTTTCACCTTTTAAAAAATGTTCCTGGAGGTACTAAATGGTTTGCATTTACAAAATCATTGATTTAAAAAAAACAAAAAACAAAAAAACAAAAAACACCATCTTCTGGATTGTAGAAAGGGAGCGGGAACCACTGGTAAGCCACAATGGGAAGGCAGCTTCTGCTTTATCCGAGGGATTCTTCCTTTTCCTTTCCCATTTCCGGCAGGTTAACTTTTAGTTTGGGGCTCCCTTGCCCTTTTGCTTGCACTTTTTGTCGGAAGCTCCGTTCTTTCCTGTTAGTGGACCGCTGGTGGGGTTCCTCCTTGGCTGGCCGGCTGTCAGCTTGGTTGACCTTCCTCCTGTGGAACATTTGGGCGACCAGAGGCTCCTGCAGCTGGGGGACCACAAGGGGCAGGGGAAGCAGGCTTCTGAGCGGCTCCACCGCCCCGTCAGCATCGCCAGGTGGGACATAAGTGTGTGGGGGATACACTGAAACCACATCTAAACCATCTCTAAGATCAGAAGAAAGCCCAGATGACTGGTAAAAGACAGACCATGAGGGAGCCAATTTACACATGGGAGAAATGTCTTTTTTTTTTTTTTCCCCCATGGAGAGGGAGGGCAGAGAAGGAAAAGAGAAAAGTTTATTTTCTTTTTGGAAATATTGTTGGGGGGGGGACTTTTTTGTGGTACTGGGGATGGAACCTAGGGGCATTCTACCTCCGAGCTACACCCCCCAGCTCTATTTTTAATTCTTTATTTTGAAACAGGGTCTCACTGAGTTGCAAAGGGCCTCACTAAGTAGCTGAGGCTGGCCACGAACAACAATCCTCCTGTCTCAGCCTCCTAAATGCTGGGATTACGAGCGTGCGCCACCACACCTGGCTCCAAAAAAAAAAAAAAAAAAAAAAACTTTTGAAAAAAAGTTTTGGAAAAAACAACTTCCAGTTTTTAAAAATACATACCGAATTATACAAAGCAATAGACAGACACATCCTAGAAGACGGGTTAGACACTGAACTTCTCAGACAAAAATTCTCAAGCCATGGTGCTAAATGTGCTGAAAACTCAAAGAAATAAAAAAAAAATCAGGAAAGAGAGGACTTGGGCAACATTACACACAGTGGGGCATAACAGACAGACATACACAGAATGTGCCACTGAACAGCAAAATACACATTTTATCAAGTACATGTAAAGTCCCAATACAGGTAGAGGTTTTTTTTTTTTTTTTTTTTTTTTTTTTGTGTGTGTGTGTGTGTGTGTGTGTGTGTGTTCTCTACCTCTTTTGTTTTCTTTTCTTTTTTGTACTGGAGATTGAACCCAGGTGCGCAACCACCATGCCCAGCTTATAACACAAATTTCAATACATCTTAAGAATTTAAAGTGTCAGCTGGGCAATAATTCCAGCCACTCAGGAAGCAAATGTAGAGAGATTGCAGATTCAAAGCCAGCCTGGACAACTTAGAGAGACCCTGTCTCAAAATATAAAAGGAAAAGGGCTGGAGATGCAGCTCAGTAGCAGGTGGCACTCCTTAATTCAATTCCCATTATAAGGGGAGAGAGAGAGAGAGGGGGGGGGAGGGGGAGAGGGAGGAGGGAGGAGGGAGGAGGGAGGAGGGAGGGAGAGAGAGAGAGGAAGAGGAAGAAGAAATAGAAGAAAAAGAAGAGAGAGAGACGAATTTAAATTATTCAAAGTATTTTTGTGCTGGGCGTGGTGGCGCACGCTTGTCATCCCAGCATTTGGAGGCTGAGACAGGAGGATTGTGGTTCACGAACAGCCTCAGCTACTTAGTGAGGCCCTTTGCAATTCAGTGAGACCCTGTTTCAAAATAGAGAATAAAAACAGGGCTGGGGGTGTAGCTCGGAGGTAGAATGCCCCTGGGTTCCATCCCTAGTACCAAAAATAAAAGTATTTTTTGTGATCGGTTTATTAATGAGACTGAAAATCAGTAGCAGAGGATTTTCGTGTGGGGCAAGCGCTCTTCCACCCCCCTCTGAGAGGAAGGAAGTCTCAGAAGAAGGACCGGCACTTTCAGTTTTTGACAGAATGGCAGTGACGCTGATGGCAAGGTCTCCAGCCCCACTCTCAGCCTCTGACCCCGGGTTCTGGCTGCTCCTGTTCCTCCTCCTGGTCCTCTGTGCTGGCTCAGGTAAGTGCCCTGCAGACCACGCAGTCACCGCAGTCACCGTCTCTGTGCAGCCGCTCAGACTACATCACCCAGAGGCGGCTGGGACCAGGTGCAGCTCGTGGAGGGTGGCCATGAGCAGCTGCCATCTCCTCCCCATTTTGAATGGTAAAGATCGAGGGACCACAACTTCAGCTGGGCCTGCCCACGACACGGGTATGGGAAATAAGCTCTGTCCGGGGCTTGGGAGCGGTGTGTGTGCTTATAAACAGAGTTAAGGTCAAGACAAGGCGATCTTTGCTGCTATGTGCTTAGTTACTAGATATGCCTGAGTTATCTTCTGGGGCTTCACTATTTTTAGGTAAAATCTTGAAAGCCCATGATCCCATTTATCCAGAATTTCTACCAACAAAAAAACACCAGAAATGCTTCTCTTTTGCCAAGCTCAAAAAAATAAAAATAAAAATAGTTCAGCTTTCCCTGCCTCGGATGTGTATCCGGGCTCGCAGGTTCAACGGTGACTTCTGTGGCGCTGAGGAGTTACCTGAGGGAGCTGGCCTCTTGTCCCCTCCGGCCCTTTACATGGAGAACGTGAAGATCGCGTCTGCTGCAGGAGAGTCCAGTCCCCATAGGCTGGATTTGGATGTAAGGAGTTTTACTCACCAGGTGAGGCTCGGGGAGCAGAGCTCCAGGCCCGAGCCTGCAGTCCAGAAATCACAAGCTTTTTATGCAATAGCCAGCCACATTCTTGGGAAGGAGGAATGAGGGGGAAAAAATCTAATTTGCCTCGCGGAAGCTCTTTACAGAAGTTGAACATGACTTCATCCTCTCCTCTGGTAGTCGAGGGCCTTACCGGGTGGTTGTAGCTGTCTGGAAAGTCCCAACCATGTTCACCTTGGGAAGGGGTTGAGGGGACACTTTGCTCTCCTGGCCCCTCGTTCTTTACCCAGAAGCTATCTACTGGGATGGGCTGTGCTCCAACCTCACGTCATGTTTGGGGAACTTCAGGCAGCCCGCTGGGGCCCTGAGCAGTATTCAAGGAGAAGAAACCAGGCAAGAAGGGTCCCCAGAGCCATTGATAAAAATAGGTCGTGTGTATCGAGTTGTTATTTTATTTCAAATGCTAGACCAGGTGCTCGATATTATTATATTTAGAGGTCTCGTGACAATTCTGTGAATTTATACTATTCATTGCCCCCACTTAAAAAAAGAGGAACGGCCAGGTGCGGTGCCACACGCCTGTAACCCCCGTACTTGGGAGGTTGAGACAGGAGGGTCACAGGACTGAGGACAGCCTTGGCCGCTCAGCAACATTCTCTGCAAACTACAAAGACCCTGTTTCAGGATAAAAAGCTTTCAAATTTTTTTCAAGACCCTGTTTCAAAAAAATATTTTTTTAAAGGGCTGGGGGTGTAGCTCAGAGGGAGAATGCCCGTGGGTTCCATCCCCAGTACCCCCCGCTCCAGAAGCCATGGAGGGTTAGGCTAGGTAATTTGAATAACTTGCTCCATTTCATCAGCTGGATGATGGTGAGTTCTCACACGGTGCCAAGGAACGATGACAGCTGAACAAACCTGTTGGCCGTGCAAGAGAAAGCAAAAGATACCGCAGACATGGAACTAACTAGGCTAATTAGCACCGAGGCAAGGAGGCTTTCAGTAAGTCATCTGATAAATATTCATCAGGCGCCCACTGAATGCGCAGCCCTGTTCACGGTGGTTCTGGAGCGACACTGTGAGCTGAGCAGACAGAGATTCCTGTCTCGTGGAATTAACACGTTACTAGGGGAGAGAATTATAAACAAGTAAAATAGTACATTGGATAATGACCCATGATGAGGAAATCATTCACACCGGGAAAGGAAATACAAAATACGGTGTGGAAGGCAGGGTCACATTTCAGAGAAAATCACAGCATTGAGATGGAGAGAGAGACCAGTTCGGTTTGGGCCTCACTAGATATAAGATGTCAGCATGAAGCTGGGCGTGACGCTTGTATTCGGGAGGCTGAGACAGGAGGATCGCGATTCGCGGCAGCCTCAGCCCCTTAGTGAGGCCCTTTGCAACACAGTGAGACCCTGTTTCAAAAAAGGAATTAAAAATAGGGCTTGGGGGTGTGGCACAGAAGTAGAATATCCCTGGGCTCCATCCCTAGGACTGAAAAAAAAAAAAAAAAAAAAGATGTCAGCATGAGCAGGTGTGATAGAACACACCAGTAATCCCAGTACTTGGGATGCTGAGACAGGAGGGTCACAGGTTCAAGGCCAGCTTCAATAACATAACAAGGCCCTCAGCAACTTAGCAAGACACTATTTCAAAATAAAAAACAATTTAAATGGAGTTTATGATTCAGGAAAATTTAGTCCATTCATAATGTCTTGCAAACCACCACCTGTATCATTCTAAAATATTTCATCACCCTCCCCCCCCAAAAAAACCCCTGTTCCCACTGACCATCAGCTCCCATTTCTCTCTCCCAGCCCCTGGAAAATACCAATCTGCTTCCTGCTATGGGTTTACAGGATTTGCATATTTTATATCGATGAAATCATACAATATATGAACTCTTTGTCTGACTTCTTTTTTGGGGGGATGCTGGGGATTGAACCCAGGGACATTCTACCTCCAAGTGACACCCCTAGCCCCACTTTATTTTTTATTTTGAAACAGGGTCTCGCTAGGTTAATGAGAGTCTCACTATATTCTGAGGCTGCCTAGAACCTGCAATCCTCCTGTCTCAGCCTCCCAAGTACTAGGATTGCAGGCGCGCACCACCACACCCAGCTGTGCCGTACTTCTTTGACTTGATATATAATGATTCCAGGTCCATTCATGCTGTATAATGGATTCGTATTTTGTTTTTTTATGGCTGAATAATATCGTATAATATTCATATACCACATCTTATTTACTCCTCCCCTATTGATATACATAAATTGTTTCCTTTCACCTTTTGGCTCTTATGGATGGCGTTGCTACAGAAACTTGGGCACAAATATTTGTTAGAGTTATCTGTTTCCAAGACCTTTGAGCACGTACCTAGGAATAGAGATGTTCGGATAACTAGATAATTATATGATTAACTTTTTCTTTTATTTTTTGTGGTACTGGGGATGAAGGCCAGGGACAATCTACCTCTGAGATACACCCCCACCCCACCCCCATCATTTTTTATTCTTTATTTTTAAACAGGGTCTCACTAAGTTGCAAAGGCCTCACTAAGTAGCTGAGGCTGCACGATCCTCCTGTCTCAGCCTCCCGAATGCTGGGACCACAAGCGTGCACCATCACGCCAGCTTGCTTAACTTTTTGAGGCACTACTGAACTGCTCCTTTGGCTATACATTTATTTTTTTATTTTTTTATTGGTGCACTGTAGTCATACATCTTAAAGGAGCACAAGATGGTGGAGGCACATGTGCACACATCACTCATTTAGCCCTCCCCAGTTCCCTCCCAGTTCCCTCCCCCTCCCTTCTCATGTTTGACTTAGTGATTGACTTTGACATATTTGTGAATGCATCATGTACATTAGGGAGTTTCCTCCCATCCCCCTCAGTCAGATCACTTTATTGGCTCATCTGTGGTTTCTCCTTCCTCGTCTAGAGTTCCTCCTGTGACCCTTTTTCTCCCTAGCTTCTGCATATTAGGGAGAGCATCCAATTTCTTACTTTTTGTGACTGACTAATCTCACTTAGCATAATGTCCTCCAGTTCCATCCGTTTCCCTGTAAATGACATCATTTTGTTCTTCCTTATGGCTGAGTAAAATTCCACTGTGTACATATCCCACAGTTTTGTAACCCATCCATCTGTTGGTGGACATCTCGGCTGGTTCCATAGTTTGGCAATGGTGAATTGTGTGGCTATGGACATGGATATGCATGCATTAGCTTGGTAGTTTGGTTTCCGTTCTTTTGGGTAGATACCAGAAGCGATATTGCTGGATCATATGGTATGTTCGTTCCTGTTCTTCTGAGGATCCTCCATACTGTTTTCCAAAGTGGTTGGTGGCTGTACCTTTCCACGTTCCCACTTCTCTACCTCCCCTTCAACTCTTCTTTCTTCTTTCTTTCATTAGCACCATTCTAGCTCATGTGAAGTGATATCTCATCATGGTTTGAATCTACATGTCCCTCCAGACTAATAATTTTGAGCATCCGCACATGTGTTCGTTGGCCATAATTAACATTTCTCTGAAGAAATGTTAATTCCAGTCCTCTGCCCATTAACTGAATTATTTATCTTTTGTTGTTGAGGTTTTTGAGTTGTGAGAGTTTTGTTTTATTTTGTTTGCAGTACCAGGGCTGGAACCCAGGGGCATTCTACCTCTGAGCTACACCCTCAACCCTATTTTTTATTCTTTATTTTGAAACAGGGTCTCCCTGAGTTGCAGAGGGCCTCACTAAGGAGCTGAGGCTGTCCAGGAACTGTGATCCTCTTGTGTCAGCCTCCCAAAGGCTGGGATTACAGCGTGCACCACCGCGCCCAATTTCTTACTGAAGAATCTTTCAGTTATGAAAAAAGTCACTGGAATTTTGAGACATTTTTAGATGTTGATCTTGTACTCTACAACTTTTTTTCCCTTATGAGCTCTGATTATTTTTTGTGGATTCTTCAGGATTTTCTCTCTACGAGGTAGAAAATCAGATCATCTTTGAACACAGTAGTTTTACTTCTTTTCCAGTTGCGATGCCTCTTCATTCCTTTTTCCTGCCTAATTCCTCCAGTGAGCACGTTCAGCGCAGTGCCGAGTAGAAGTGGCGAAATAGATGGAGCATTGTCTTTTCCTCCTCTTACTTGGAAGGCAGTCCGTTTTTCATTTTTGAGTAGAATATTCATTTTTGGGATTTCCATAAATGCCTTTTATAAGTTCCTTTTTATTCCTAAATTCTCACGTGTGGTGGATTTTTCATGTCCTTTTTCTGCACCATTTGAGAATATCATGTGTTTTTATGCTTCATTCTGTTAATATTAATTTGATTTGTTTTCATATGTTGACCCATTCTTGAACTTCTAAGAGAAATCTCACTTAGCCGTAGTGTATAATCCCCACAATACACTGCTGGATTCAGTTTGTTACTGTTTTGTTGAGGATTTTTGCATTAATATTTATAAGGGAGCTGGTCGTGGTGGCGCATGTCAGTAATCCCAGTACTAAGAGGCTGAGACAGGAGGATCGCAGGTTCTAGGACAGTGTTGGAAACTTAGTGAGACTTTCAGCAACCTAGCGAGACCCTGCTTGAAAACAAAACAAAACAAAAAAGGGCTGGTAGTGTAGCTCAGAGGTAGATATATCCATAAGGGATATTGACCTGTAGGCCCTTTCGTTTGTTTTCTGATATCTTTGGCCTTGGTGTCAGTATAATTCTAGCCTAATAGAATAAGATAGCAAGTGTTTTTCTCTTTTTTGGGAGAGTTGAGAATGATCGGCATTAATTATTCTTTAAATAATTGAAAGTCACCAGTGATGTCATCCAGCTTTTTTTCCCCCCTTAACCCAAGGGCAGGCTACGTCTGAGCTACATCCCCAGCCCAATTTTATTTTTTATTTTGAAACAGGGTCTGCGTTGCTGAAGCTTCCCACACACCTGTGGTCCTCCTTGTCAGCAGATTTGATCTCTCTTCCTGTTACAAGGTCCTCTTAGGTTTCTGTTTCCTCATGAATCCATCTTGGTAGTTTGTATGTTTCTAAGGATTTTTCTGTTTCATCAGAGTTATCGGTTTGTTGGCATGGGGTCATCATAGTGTTCATAGCATTCTTCTTTATTTTATTTATGTTGGTGGTTGTATAGTAATGTCCCTATCCCCCCACCCCTGGGGATGGAACCCAGGACATTGGATTCTACTTCTTTATTTTATTTTATTATGTTTTTGTGGTACTGGGGATGGAACCTAGGGACATTCTACCTCCAACCTATATCCACAAACCTATTTTTTATTCTTTATTTGGAAACAGGGTCTCACTGAATTGCAAAGGGCCTCACTAAGTAGCTGAGGCTGGCCACCAATCACAATCCTCCTGTCTCAGCCTCCCAAATGCTGGGATGACAAGCGTGTGCCACCATGCCCAGCTATGACATTCTACTTCTGAGTTACACCTCCTGTCCTATTTTATTTTTCATTTTGAAACAGAGTCTCGCTGCATCGCTGAGGCTGTCCTCTAACCCGCGATCCTCCTGTCTCAGCTTCCCGAGTACTGAGATGACAGGCGTGTGCCACCACGCCCCACTGGGATCCTGGGACTCTCTAGCCTTGTAACTCTGGGGAGGTTCACTTTTCTGTGTCTCGATTCCTTTCTCTCTACACGGAGATGATAATAACCAATCCATCTGCCTCAAAGAATTTCTGTCAGGACCCAATGAAACAGTGCACAAGGAAGCCCAAGAATGTGGTAAGTTTCTGTTGCTGGTCTTCTAAACTGTGCATGCATGCTGTGTAGACACAGGTGGTAGAGTCAGGAAGCATCTGGCAGTGGTTATACTTCATCAGCAAAGACTTGCAGATTTTGAGGTCTGAGGTGCCAGAATCCTTCCCCACCTGATACTCAGAATACTCAGAGCTGAGGTCAGAAAGCGTGGCCATGGCACAGGAGCGACCAGCCAGAATCGAAACAGGCCCCGGGCCAGGGGCCACTAGACCAGAGCCCAGTCACCAAAACCCCGGATGTCTTTCTGGGAGCGGAGCCGCTGGGAACGCTCTGCACCCGGCCATAACAGCTCTGACGCTCTCTACCCATCATATTTCTGGGCGTCCACTTGGAAGAGCTCTGGCAGCAGAGGAGAGGGCGCGGCGGCGGTCGGCGATGTGTTCCTAGCTCTTCTCCTTCTGTGATTACAGGGAACACGATTCCAGAAAGCAGCTCACCCACACTGGTGGTGAACGGGGTCCTGGGAGAGTCGGTGACGTTTCCCCTGAAGTTGCCTGCAGACCAAAAGGTCAGCACGATCATCTGGAGTTATGATGATGCAGCTTTCATTGTCCTGAATCTAGCTGAAGGGGAAAGCCCACGTGATGGGCGCACGATTATCGATACGAGATGGACAGAACGACTGAACTTCACCGAGTCCTGGTCCATGCGTCTCAGCAACCTGACGGCGGCGGACGAGGGGCTGTACAAGGCCCAGATAAACAGTCGAATATTCTCCACGTACGCGCTGAGAATCTTCAGTGAGTCTAAATGTGGGGTTCGATCCTATGGGGACCAAAGAATATCCGGCGTTTCAGTCCCGTGGGGCTACACGCGGGCCTCACAGCTACTGCTGGAGACGGTGGCTGAGGGGTCAGAATGAGGTCCAGGGCGACAGTAACTCAGAGGGCCCGCACAGCCCAGCAGGGCAGAGGGGAGAATGGACGCTCGCCTCGCTGCTGTCACCCAGGAGGGCGGTCTCTTTCAACAGAAGCGCAGTGAAAGGACCAGAAGTGAGCCGGTTAAGACACTGTGCACACGAGGTCACGTCTCTGTCCGTAGGCCCCGGGGGGCCCCTGTGATCCCAGATATCTCCCTTGCCCATGTTCTCGTGCACGGAGTATGAAGAACAACACTTGCAGACAACAGGGAGGCGAGTGGGGAGTTTATTGTAAAGAGAATGGAAAAGGGAAAAGAGGTAGACCACCCTTGCGGGCGGCGGGGACCCTGGAGCCGCCTCTTGACGCTACAAGCCACGCACCGTCAATTACAACTGCTCTCTCCCCAAGTCCTGCCATCTACTAAAGAGGGGCGCAGGCCACACCTCGGGGGTCCCGGTCAGCCTTGACGTCCAGCGGGGGGTCTTCTGGCCACCACCCGGGGCTTGCTGGGCCGAGGGCTGCCGGTTTCTTTCTCTGGGAGAGGTTCTCAGAATGGGTGTCTGTTCAGAGTGGCTAGTCCAGGAGTTTCTGCTTCTTTGAGTTTACTTTCCCCGATGGGGGTCTCAGAGGCGGTTTCCCGGGATGTAGCTAGTATCCTTTCTGTGTCTCTCTGCCCCGGAACTCTCCTGGGATTGCTGGTCTCATTATCACTTGATATTTAGGAGGTCTGGTCTTTTTAGGAGTTTGGGGAGTTAATTAGCATCTGTCCAGTCTCAGGAAATGAAGCTTTTCCACTGTGGCCCTCTGGCCCTATCTGCCTGCTTCTTTTCTACCTCCTCAGCAGTAGCTCTTGTGTGCCTCAGTTTACACGGGGTGCCTGGCGTGGCAGAAAGACCAGTATGCAGAGCAGAGCTCTGCCTAGAAAGGGGTCTAGAAGGCTGAGCCAGAGAGACGGCTAGCCATTCCAGTACTCAGGAGTCTGAAACAGGAGGACTGCGGGTTCACAGCCAGCCTCCACTACTTAGTGAGATCCTATTTAAAAATAAATAACAAAAAAAATAAATAAAGAGAAAAAGGGAGCCAGGCGTGGTGGTGCACGCTTGTAGTCCTAGCACTAGGGAGGCCGAGACAGGAGGATTACAATTTGCAGACAGCCTCGGCTACTTAGTGAGGCTCTTTGCAACTCAGTGAGACTGTGTTTCAAAATAAAGAATAAAAGAGCCGGGCGTGGCGGCGCACGCTTGTAATCCCAGCATTCGGGAGGCTGAGACCAGAGGATCATGGTTCGTGGACAGCCTCAGCTACTTAGTGAGGCCCTCTGCAACTCAGTGAGACCCTGTTTCAAAATAAAGAATAAAAAATAGGGCTGGGGTGTAGCTCAGAGGTTGAATGCCCCTGTGTTCCATCTCCAGACACACCCCCCCCACACACACACACAAAAAAAAAAAAGAATAAAAAATAGGGCTTAGGGTGTAGCTTGTAGGTAGAATGCCCTTGGGTTTAATCTTCAGTTCCACAAAAAAAGAAAAAGAAAAGAAAAAGAAATACTTTTTTTATACAGGCTCCTTCCTCCTTCCCTCCCATGGATCCTCCCTCCCTCCATCTGTCCTTTCTCCTTTCCTCCCTCCCTTCTTTTCTTCCTTTCTTTTTTCTTCTACTGGGGATTAAACCCAGGGGCATTCTACCTCCAAGCTACAACCCCAGCCTGTTTTACTCTTTATATTGAAACCGGGTCGTGCTAAGTTGCTGAGGCTGGCCTCAAACCTACGATCCTCCTCCCTCAGTCTCCCAAGTACTGAGATTACTAGCATGCACCACCATTCCCAGCTCAGATTATTTAATTTTTAATGATATTTTCCTGGGAGTGTCCACGTGGATCATTAGATCTACCCCCCAAGATGAAACAATTGAAATGTCCTCAACATAAAACTATGAAAACCATAATAAGATAGTGAATGAATCTATATTAGAAAAAAAACCCAGCCAGGCATGCATGTGCATGTCTGTAATCTGCAATCCCAGCAATTCAGGAGGCCAAGGCAGGAGCATTACAGATTTGAGGCTGTCTGGACAACTTAGCAAGGCCCTGTCTCAAAAAATAAAAAGGGGCAGGGGTAGAACTCAGTGGTAGGGCAACCCTGGGTTTAAACTCCAGTACTGAGAAAAAGAATTTAGCAATCAGTGATGTTCAGAGATGCCAGAATAGCTTTAGGGTATTCACTTGCAAGAAATGTTTTACAAGAAGTTCAAGCATTAACTTGGCCAACAGACTAGACAACTTCAGAGACCACTGGGACTTGATAACTCCTATCTACCAGAGCACCCCTAAGGTGTGCGATTCACTCGGAGTCCTTTGGATTAAGAGATGGTATCCAAAACAAAAATACTGTTAAAATATCTCCACAGCCAAGCACGGTGACAAAGGCCTGTGGTCCCAGAACTTGGGAGGCTGAGACCAGAGGATCAGAGGTTTGAGGCCAGTCTCAGCAACTTAGCAAGACCCTTAGCAATTTAGTGAGATCATTCTAAGAATAAAAAATAAAAGGGGCTGGGCGTGTAGCTCAGAGGCTCAGTGCTCTTGGGTTCAATCTTAAAACCCCAAAAAAAGGATGATGAAGGGGCCAGGGATGAGGATCCGTGGTATAGTTTGCCTGGCACGCATGACGTTTGTCCCCAGTACAGGAAGGAAAGAAGGAAGGAAGGAAGGAAGGAAGGAAAGAAGGAAGGAGGGGAAGAAGGGCTGGGGAGGGAGGAACGAAGGTTTTGAGGAGATATGAACTTTGTTCATTACGTCAACAATATTTGCTGGCCATGGACAAGGTACAAGACACTCCACGCCAAGAAGCAAAACGTCGCAGTGCTGATGTTCTGCTCGGGGAGGAGAGGCGAGCCATAGCATCATGGCGTCTACAAGCAAACCATATGGGGCAGAAGAAACTCATGGGACAGAAGAAACAAGGCAGGATCAGAAGAAGGCGAAGTCGCGCTGGGGTCAGTTTCAAAGGGAGTGCTCTTGCCGGGCGTGGTGGCGCACGCTTGTAATCCCCGCGCTTGAGAGGCAGAGACAGGAGGACCGCGCAGGTTCGAAGCCAGCCACGCGCGCTGGCTTAGGAGACCCTGTTTCCAAATAAAAATGTAAAAATAGGTCTGGGAGTGTAGTCCGGATGTAGAAGGGCTTCCAAGAACCCCAGTACCACCAAAAAAAAAAAAAAAAAAAAAAAACCAAAGGGAGTGCTCAGAACAGGCCTCTTTGAAAACACGGCACTTGAGCCAGGGTCCCTGGAGGTAAGAGAGTGGAGCCTCCAGATATCTAGAGGGAGAGCGTGGCTGCCTGACTCCCGGCACCTGGCGGACTAGAGCACCAAGGAGAGGAGCAGAAGAGGAGGAACAGGAATGACTCCAGCTCCCGTTCTGTGGGACGGAGGGCAAGGGGAGGGTTTACAAGGGCGCGATCTAAACTGACCGACTTGCTTAAAGGATCTCTGGCTATTCAGTTGAGAAGCGTCTGGACTAATATGGAGGTCATTGCGA
Source organism: Muscardinus avellanarius (assembly GCF_963383645.1). NCBI lineage: Eukaryota > Metazoa > Chordata > Mammalia > Rodentia > Gliridae > Muscardinus > Muscardinus avellanarius. The sequence goes on from NW_027664502.1 coordinate 19,684, forward strand.
TAGTTCAGATAAGAGTGATGCGGGCCTGTAGCAACAGGGATAGACAGAGGAAGCTGGATTCTGGATACATTTTAAGATAAGGCCATCGAGATGTCTAGATTCGGGAGGACCAGGTGGACAGATGAGTCATTTCAGGGCTTTGGGCCTGAATTATGGAAGGAGGTAGCTGGCATCTATCTAGGGGCAGAGGGGCGCAGGTTGAGCAAGCCGTGGCCAGAAAGCAGGAATCCTTTAAAACAAGAGTTTGCAATATGCTTCTATCCAAGAAAGAACATCAAGTAGACACTTGCAAACTCAGTACAGGGGAAAAGGTAATGAGATCTATTTTTTGAAGTTGACCACGGACATCGGATGAGATATGACACCTATGCCAGATATTTTCCATCCCTGTGCTCAGCTCTGAGTATGCTAGTCCTCATAATTACCTGAAAAACAGACATTATTGCCTGACTTTCCAGATAAGGAAACCACAGCTTGCAGATATTAATAGTCTGCCCACAGTTGTGAAGCTGGTAACAAAAAAATAAATAAATAAAGCATGGTTTTGTTCCAAATTTTCCTGATTCTAACACTCTTCTGGTACAGAAAAATGCCATTCTGTCAAGGAATAAGAATCTACACTTCCAACTTGTGCCTCATACGGCCTCTTCTGACCATTCTCTTCTTGGCTGGGGCACCTTCATCCATCCTCAGTTGTGTCTTGTTCTCCTGTCCCCACTGGCTCACAGCTTTTGACATTCTTCTGGGCAGTATCTACTTCTCTTTGGTCTCAAAAATGTCTGCATCTTCTGCCATCTCAAATGACAATAAACTTAGCCAGGCGCACACACGCCTGCAATCCCAGGAGTTGGGAGGTAGAGACGGGGAAATCATAGATGTGATCAGCAACTTAGCAAGATCCTGTTTTAAAATTAAGAAAATTAAGAAATAGCCGGGCGTGGTGGCGCACGCTCTGAATCCCCGTACTTGAGAGGCTAAGACAGGAGGGTTGTGGGTTTGTGGTCAGCCTCAGCTGCTTAGTGAGGCCCTCTGCAACTTAGTGAGACTCTCTTTCAAAGTAAAGATGAGAAACAGGGCTGGGGGTGTAGCTCCGAGGTAGAATGTCCCTGGGTTCAATCCCTAGTACTGCAATACATACATACATGCATACATACATACATACATACATACATACATACATAGGCTGGGGGTGTAGCTCAGAGGTAGAATGCCCCTGGGTCAATCTCCAGTATCAAAAAACAAACCAACAAACAATAGATTTTCATTTCTGTGTTCCCTGGAAGAGAGGACCCTCAGCTTTATCTCCGAATTGTCTTTGCAAGGGCATTTTCCAAGGAGCAGAAGGGACTCCAGAGATAAACCAGAGCCCAGCACGGCCCAGCAGCCAGCCCCCAGCTCCCCAGCTGGCGAATAGCAACCCCAGTCTGTCCCTTCCCATTTCTCCTGCTGGTTTCTCGGTGGTCTCATCCCAATGTCCCTTTCATGGGTCACCCCAGACCTCGCTACCCTTCATTAGGCAAACCAAGGCCAGTCTTTTGGAGACCACGGCACACATACAAAAACCTAGAGGTGAAGGGTGGCTTCCCAGGGGGCTGAGCTGAGCCACATGTCCTTACCCAGGTCTCCTCTGCCCACACAGGACGAGTCGGGGACCTAAACATCACCAAGCACATTGAACTCTCTGCGAACGGGACCTGTGAGATCCAGCTGGCCTGCGTGGTGGACGATCCCGATGGCTCCGCCTCGCTGTGGTGGCAGGCCTCGGGGGGCCTCTCTTTAAGTGAACCGAACCTCACAATTTCCTGGGACCCCAGGAATTCCAGGGAACAGGAGTACACCTGTGTAGCTGAGAACCCTGTCAGCAACGTCTCCTCTTCTGTCTCTACCCAGAGTCTTTGCAAAGGTACCGGTCTCCTGGGTCCTCACTGAGAGCCTTGAACAGCTCGCTAGTGATTCCAGATCCCCCTGTGGGCACCGCAGTGGTGGAAAAGGGACCCTAACCAACCCCCGCTCCCAGCCTCATGAATCTAACTGCTCAGCCCCTTGTCAAGACCACCAATGATGAAAAGCCACAACTGTAACTATCCCTCCCTCCTACTGCCCCATAAAAGGCTCCTAGTCAGCCGGGCCTGGTGGCGCACACTTGTAACCCCCGCGCTTGGGAGGCTGAGACAGGAGGATCACGCAGGTTCAAAGCCAGCCTCAGCTACTTAATGAGGCTCTCAGCAACTTAGTGAGACCCTGTTTCCAAATAAAAAATAAAATAGGTCTGGGAGTATTTCCCGGAGGTAGAAAAGCCCCTGGGTTCCACCCCCAGTACCACCAAAGAAGAAGAAGGAGGAGGAGGAGGCCCCTAGTGTGTAAATCAGGGGCCCCTGACTCTCTGGGACTCTCTCTCCTTGTCAGGTGCCTCAGCCCAGGTTTATCCCCAAATAAATCTGCTCCTGCTGTGGAGCTGTGCACTCCTGGTCCCGATATTTACCAACATGTGATTTTTACCAACATTCCCTGCAGCTCTGTGTCTCTGGCTGCCCCCGAAGCACCCTCCTCCCTCGTCCTCCAAAATCGAAGGCTCTGGGGAGGCAGGATTGCTTTCTCCCAGTCTCTCCCGAGGCCCCAGCCTGCCCCTGGGATTCCACTCCCCAGAGAGCCGTGAGTGCACACACGCACCCAGGCCCCACCAGGATCCCAGGCTCTCATCCCGGCTCCGTGTCCAGGGAGTGCGGGGCAAGGTGGCTGTCTGCGTCACTCCAGCACAAGACGGAGGGTCAGAGGCTCCAGACCAGCCTGGACAACTTAGTGAGACCCTGTTTCAAAATGAAACATAAGAAGGGCTGGAGGCATGGCTGGGAGGCAGGACGCCCCCATTCCATTCCCAGCGCCACACACGAAACCTTCCACTTCTTTTTCCTCCCTGCAGGTGTCTTCCCTTGGGGGACCCTGCACCAGCACCACGTGTGGCTCATCCTCGGGGCCGCCGCGCTCGCGGTCGCAGTCGTTCCGCTGTGCGCCCTTCTTTGGAAGAGAAGACGAGGCAGGTGTTCTCCTACTGCGTTCTGTCTGAGGGTGCAGGTGCTGAGGGTCTGGGGCCCCTGGTTGCAAGGACCTCCTTCGGGGCACACAAGCCTTCCCCAGGACTGAGACCCCACTAATATTTCAAGGGAGAAAACTCCCTGAAAAAAAGCCAGACCTGGCCTTGGCCTGGGGCCACCAGCTCTCCATCTGGGCCTCTTCCTCTGTATCCTAGAGAGAGGCCCCATGGGAGCGTGGGGAGGGGCTCCCGCAGCTGCGTGTTACAACATCCTGATTTGTCTTTCAGGCTCCTTTCCCTTGTCTGCCGAGCAGGCCCAGCGTCCAGGTGAGAATCTGGACCCTTGTCTGCCAACCACTGAGCAGACCAGGAAAGACGAGGGAAGAGAAGGCCCCAGGTGTGGGGTCATGTACCTGCAATCCCAGTACTTGGGAGGCTGAGCCAGGAGGATTGCAGGCTTGAGGCCAGCCTCGGCAGCCTAAAAAAGCCCTCACTTAGTGAGACCTGTTTCAAAATAAAGAAACAGGGCTGGGGGTATAGCTCAGAGATAGAATACTCCTGGGCTCCATCCCCTGTACCAAATAAAAGTAGGACACCTCAAGACCACCCCACCACAGAGAGGTCAGAAGTAAACCACAGGACTGAGAAGGTTCTGGTTCAACCCAGAACCCCAAGGATCGCCCCGAAACCAAAGAGTCCTAAGCAAAGACAGGGCTCGGGACTGGCTCCGGGGAGGTGCAGTCCTGGGGAGCGGTCCCAGAGTTCTGCCTCTGACGGTGCCTTTCTGTGTTGACAGCCGGGTCCTCTCCAGACATAGAGTGCTCTTCAGTGTCTCCAGGGAGCACGGTGTATGTTCAGGTCACTCATCCCCACCACGTGAGTCCTCCCAGCTTGCCCCAGCCTCGTCACCCGCGGGCTCGCTCGTCACTGCCACGGCCATTGGCCCACGTCCGCCATTGAGGGAGAAGGAGACAGAGGGCCGGGACTGCAAAGTCACGCGCAGGGCCCTGAGGGAGAAGTTACCCCGACCTTGGCCACCGTTCTCCAACTAGGAAGCATAGCTGCCCACCTTGTCCCCTGCGCAGAATGACAAGCTTTCTGAAAATGCAACGCAGGTCTTCACCCATCCCTCTCTCCCCCAATAAACACCAGCTAAAGCCGGCCACGGTGGCCTTACACAGCTGGAATCCCAGGACTGGGGAGGCTGATACTGCAGGATGGCAGGCTCCAGGCCAGCCTCAGCCCCTTATCGAGACCTACTTCAAAATAAAAAGGCTTACAGGGGTAAAAGAGTGTGTTCCTCCCTTCACACAAACCGCCTTTCTTTCTCTCCCTCTCCTTTCTCCTCTCTCTCCCCTGCTCTCTCTCTCTTCTCTTCTCTCTTTCCCTCTCCTCTCTTCTCTCCTCTTTTCTCTTTCTCTCTCCTCTCTCTGTCTCTCTCCCTTTTCTCTCCCTCTCTCTCTCCTCTTCTCTCTCTCTTCTCTGTCTCTTTCTTTCTTTGTCTCTCTTTGTCTCTCCTCTCCTTTCTCTTTCTCCCTCTTCTCTCTCTCCTCCCCTCTTTTCTCCCTCTCTCTCTCCTCCCCTCTTCTCTCTCCTCTCCTCTTCTCTGTCTCTGTCTTTCTCTCTCTTTGTCTCTCTCTCCTCTTTCTGTCTCTCTCTCCCTCTCTTTCTCCTCCCTTCTTTTCCCTCTCCCTCTCCCTCTCCCTCCCTCTTCCTCCCTCTCCCTCTCCCTCCCCCTCCCCCCCTCTCTCCTCTCCCCCCCTGCTTTGCCTAGGTGTGGCTTTTCTGTTTGAAGCACAGGAAATGCCATGTCTTCACTGGTCTGAGCAGCAGTGTTCGGCAGTCCCCTTTAGTGCTTCCTGTCCTTCCTCTCTTAAAAACTTGCACCTTCCCTCTTTTATTAATTCCTTCCCCCAAGAGTGTATGTAGGCATGAAGCTCTTTGTCTCTGCCTGGGCCAAGCATGGTGTATGATGCTTTAGTAAATTGTTTTTACAGGAAATGGAAATTCCAACACCTACAAAACATGAGTCAGTCACGATTTACGCCACAGTCAATCAGTCCCTGAAGGTAAACCCACCTGCCGCGGCGCCATGTTCTTCTATTCTTGCCTCTCTCCCAAGACCTGTGGTTCTGCAAATACAATAAAAGGGCTGCTTTGCAGATGCCTGAGATCCCAGGAGGATCTAGAAGTCTCAGCAATCACCAGAATGTATCTAAGAAGTGATCTCATGAGCCGGGCGTGGTGGTGCACACTTGTCATCCCAGCATTCAGGAGGCTGAGACTGGAGGATCGAGGTTCGTGGCCAGCCTCAGCTACTTAGTGAGGCCCTCTGCAACTCAGCGAGACCCTGTTTCAAATTAAAGAATAAAAAATAGGGCTGAGGGTGTAGCTCGGAGGTAGGATGGTCCTGGGTTCCATCCCCAGTAGCACAAAAACACTAAAAAAAAAAAAAAAGAAAGAAAAGAAAAGAAATGATCTCATGTTAGGGCTATCATGCATAATTGAGATCTCCTTGTTTGTTTATTTTGTTTTGTTTTTTGGTGGTGCTGGGGATGAAACCCAGGGGCATTTTACCTCCGAACTATACCCCCAGACCTATTTTATATTTTATTTAGAAACAGGGTCTCACTCAGTAGCTAAGGCTGGCTTTGAACCTGTGTGATCTTCCTGTCTCAGCCTCCCAAGCGCTGGGATGACAAGCGTGCACCCCTACGCCTGGCAGTTTTCCTTGTTTTTTAATTCAATGCTGCCTTGAGCTATCAATAGCCTTACCAGCCGTGTGGTCCTCCCTCTGTAACCATGAGGAGTGGGCTGTGCTCTGGTTCCTATGAATTTACTTCTTTTTCTTCTTTATCCCATAGAGAAAACCTATTTCTCCCAGGCCAACTGCCCTTAACAACGAGTAAGTTGCTGAAAGACCTCAGAGGAATCCAGGAATGACCACATCTCAGAGAACAAGCTTGGTTTCTGTGTGGCGACAGGCAGGCCCTGTGTGGGGTTATGCCTCTCCAGTGCTTACACTTTATCCTGCTTACCCAGGTTAAACCTTAAAGGAGTAACATCACCTCCAGTGTCTACTGCAAACACAGCTTTCCAAAACACTCCAGGACCAAGCAACATAACGCACCTGCGTGTCCACCTTCTCCCTCATAACTAAACAGCGTTATGGGTGGCTGACAGGTTATTATTCCGCAGGTAATCATGTCACAGCTTCTAGAGAGAAGCAAGGTGCAGTTGGGAGGCAGCACGCGGCATGCCGGTTGGGTGTAGAGTGTCGGGAGCCGGATATCACGACGCACCGTTGACTAGACAACCCCTCCTGGGACCGGCTACCCGGCCTCTTGGAGCTGCGGTCTTATCACTTAAAAGAGAAGATGGCCACATACAGACTCCCTGCTCAAACCAGAAATCAAAGCCGTCCCTGACCACAGCTGATCTGTCACCAGGTCTTCAGATGCCATCTCTAAGACAGGTCTCCGACGCTGCATCCACATCTGACCCTCACCATCCCCAGCCTGGAGCATCGCCCTTACCTCCGACGTTCTCCACGTTGCCCTCCTGTCCCCTTCCAATCCCGTCTCTAGAAGCAAAAGAGTGCTCCTCATTGGAGCCAGACCCTTCCCATGTCTGCATGCAATCCTGTCATCTTTCTATTGCAGACAATGAAACCCAACCTCCACGGCCCCAGATAGTCTGGTCCAGCCCCAGGATGCAGCAGGAATCACTGCCCCCTTTCTCACTACTTAGCTACCTCGATCTTTCAGCTCTAGCAGAGGAAAAGGTTTTCTGTGTGACACTTATTTATATCTGCCTCAAAGACCTGCCACTACCTCTCTTCTTTCAGTCTCCGTTTAAAAATGTCAACTTAGCTGGGCATGGTGGCACACGCTTGTGATCCCAGCATTCTGGAGGCTGAGACAGGAGGACTGCGGTTCGCAGACAGTCTCAGCTGCTACTTAGCGAGGCCCTTTGCAACTCAGTGAGACCCTGTTTCAAAATAAAGAATAAAAATAGGCCATGGGGCTGGGCGTGGGAGGCGCACGCTTGTAATCCCAGCGCTTGGGAGGCTGAGACGGAAGGATCGCACAGATTCGAAGTCAGCGTCAGCTACTTAGTGAGGCTCTCAGCAACTTAGACCCTGTTTCTAAATAAATTATAAAATAGGGCTGGGATATAGCCTGGAGGTAGAAAGCCCCTGGGTTCCACACCCCCCTCAGTACCACACACACACACACACACACACACACACACACACACAAAAGTAGTTCAGAGGTAGAATGCCCCTAGATTCAATCCCCAGCATCAGATAGATAAATAAATAAATAAATAAATAAATAATGGGGTTTTATGAAAATTAAATAAGTCAATACAATTGGGTATCTGTAAAGGTGGGTTTGGTCTCTGTGTAGTCAATCAACCACACACTGAAAATATGTTTTTAAAATACATCCACACTGGAGATGAAGACTTATTAAATGGACATGTTGAATTATTTCCTAAGACTTATTTCCTAAACGATGCTGTGTAACAAGTACTTACATTGCCTCGAATCTTGTCAGTACCTAAAGGCTAAGGTACACAGGAGGATATATGCATACCTCACCATATTATATAAGGGCTGGCATGGGGGAGGGTTACGACCAATCTCTCAGGGACACCAAGGAGCACCTGGACCCCAAAGGCGTTAGCGTAGTGCCAAGCCATAAAAGAGCTACCGAAGTGGCAGTCATCAGTGCTGGTATCATTACTGGTGTTGTTACTAATTTCCATTCTCAGCCAGGTATGGTGCCACATGCCTGTAATCCCTGCACTTGGTAGGCTGGAGTCAGGAGGATGACCTTTTGGAGGCCAGCCTCAGCATCTTACTGAGACCCTGTTTCAAAACAAAAGAAATAAGCCAGGCGTGGTGGCGCATGCTTGTAATCCCCATGCTTGGGAGGCGGAGACAGGAGGATCGCATTGGTTCGGAGCCAGCCTTGCTGGCTTGAGACCCTGTTTTCACATAAAAATGTTAAAAAATAGGTCTGGGAGTGTAGCCCGTGGGAGTGTAGCCCAGAGGTAGAAGGGCTTCCAGAAACCCCAGTACCACCAAAAAAAAAAAAAAAAGAAAGAAAGAAATAAATAAAAATGGTTAGGGGTGTAGCGCAGGGGTAGACTGCCCCTGAACTCTATTTCCTAGGCGCCCATGAGCCTCCTTCCTGCTTTTTTTTTCGCAGATAGCGGTGGAAGGAGGCAAGGGGTTGAACTCCAGGAGGATCGCGATTTCGGAAATAGGATTCATATTTCTAGAAATAGAAGTCGCAGGCACGCGGGAGTCGAGTGTGTTTGGGAGAAAAGGAAGAAGGACGATAAGTCAGATGTGTTTCAGTGTTTGACTGAAATTCACAATGGAAGGAAGGAAGTGCGGAGAGGCCGATAATCAGCTGAGCTTTGACTCAACCTGGCGGCCTGCAGGCCGTGGGTAGGCAGTGAGGAGTTCAGTCACCTAGGAGGCCACGGGGGCTGGGGATGCGGCCTGGGAGTCGTGACGTTTGCCAGCTGCCCGGAGCGTGTACATAGAGCAGGAGAGCAACAGAGCTGGGGCCGTAACGCTGCCAAAGAGAACAGATTACTGAAGGCCAAGCAGTGATGAATTCTGCAGGAAACTTAAGGTAAAAGGTTGGGAGGGAGGAGGTTACGTGTGACTTGGGCTTAGAATCTGGTGTTATGAGATTGTACCACAACCGTCTTCCTGTGGGAGACATCTGTCACCCTCCAGGAACTAGGCCTTGCCTCTTAAAGAGCTTAGCTCCCGAGCCGGATGTAGTGGTGCACGCCTGGCATCCCAGTACTTGGGAGGCTGAGACAGGAGGATCACAGGTTCGAGCCCAGCCTTAAGCCACCTAGTAAGACCCTCAAAAACTTGGTGAAGCCGGGCGTGGTGGCGCACGCTTGTAATCCCTGCGCTTGGGAGGCGGAGACAGGAGGATCGCACAGGTTCGGAGCCAGCCACGCTGGCTTAAGAGACCCTGTTTCCAAATTAAAAAGTATAAAAATAGGTCTGTGAGTGTAGCCCAGAGGTAGAAGGGCTTCCAGTACCACAAAAAAAAAAAAAAAAAAAAAAAAAAAAAAAAAAAAAAAAAAAAACTTGGTGAGACTTCATTTCAAAATAAAATAAAATAAAATAGGCCATGGGTATAGCTCAGAGTTGGGTAGCCCTGAGTTCAGTCCTCAGTACCAAAAAAAAATTAAATTAAATCTGATTATAGCAATCTGTGTTAAGATGGTACTGAGAAGTTGGAGAGAAAGAAGAGGTCGAGAGAGTGTGTGTCAACTTCTGAAAGATGGCGACTGAGGGAAGCCACACGTACCGGTCCTGCTCACACCCGATACCCATTGCCTTAAAAACAGTGTCCTACAAAAGCCAGAAAATACCATAACTAGAAAAATAACACAATAAGTTTAAGGCGATCAGAGAGCAGAAAAGAAACCCGCTCACCTAGCAGCCGCGACCACCGCAGCAAAGCCATCTTGTCTCACTGCACCCGACTCTAGAGACCAGCAGGAAAACAAGCAAGGACCTGAAGTGAGCAGCTGCAGATAATCAGAATTGTAAGCCATCTGGTCCTCCATCACAAACACCGCCTACAACTTCCAGCAGTGGCGGCCGAGCTCACCACGGCCTCCAGAGATCCAGAGCAGCGCTCAACAACAGAAAGGAAACCTGCCTACCTTGTGGCCACGAACACCACACTGGCCCCATCTTGCTTCACTGCACCCAGCTTCAGAGATGAACAGGAGGACAACTAAGGACCTGAAGAAAGCAGCTGCAGATTATCAGAATTGTAAGTCATCAGTTCCTCCTGTGCAAACACCGGCTACTACTTGCAGCAGTGGTAGCCGAGCTCACCACGCCCTCCAGAGACCCAGACCAGCGCTCAGCAACACACGCCAGTAAAATTTGAGATAATTTTTAAAGAATTGTGTACCAGACTGACCTCGTGTTGTGCCATCTCGGGCCTCCAGCCTGAACCGCAACTCCACAGCCTGAACAGCTCCGGCTCCACAGCCCCAAGAAATTCTGACAAGTAATCCAAGAACTTGAAGTGCAGAAAGCAGCAGCTGAGCTCCACATCTTAAGCAACCAGCACCACACTTCCGGGATGGAGAAAAAGATGCAAAAGTCCGTGCGCTCACCAGAAGCTGGCACCCGGAGCAGCGCACTGTGCTCTCCAGAGATCCAGCCCGCAGGATGTTGCTTTACTGGGCAGATGACTGCCCAGAGCAGCTGCGTTGACCCCGGCTGGCTATGACCTGGAGGCCCATCGTGGAGGTAGTCCAGTTAGAACCTCCAGAGATGCAGGAAAAGCCTATAGTGCTCAGGGCATGGTATCTGCGCAAGATCATAAGTGGTCACTGTGAGACTACACTGGACACCCTTCACCGGTGCGGGTAGGGAGGCACAGGCCCAGAGCTGGAAGGCACAGAGCCCAGGGCCAGAAGGGTCAGAATGTGCAGAACACAGCCCCAGAAAGTGCAGAGCTGAGGGCCTGAGGTCGCAGAGCCTGGGGTGGAAAGCGTAGAGCCAGGGCCGGAAGGTGCCAAGTCAGGGCTGGAGGGTGCTGAGCCAGGGCCGGAGGGTGCCAAGCCCAGTGCCTGAAGGCATGGAACACAGTGCCAGAGAGAACAGAGCCTAGGGCCAGATAGTTCAGAGCCCAGGGCCCAAGAGAGAGAGCCCCGGGAGGAAAAATGTAGAACCTTGTGCTTACATGGAACTCATTTACAGTGACACCCGATGCCCTGAAACCTGAGCACAAAACTGTCAGAGGCGAGAGAGGGGCACAAACACTCATAACGTGGGTCCAAAGCTGACAATAGGTTACGGAGGAAGTGAGAGACATTGGAATATACTACAGAATCTACTACAGTGAGCAGGCATACAGACATTATACGGGCCCGGGCCCTATATATGTAAATTAGCAGGACTGCTGTTTTTATTTTTATTTTTTAATTTTTTGGTGGTACTGGGGTTCCTGGAAGCCCTTCTACCTCCGGGCTACATTCCCAGACCTGATATATATATATATATATATATTTTTTTTTTTTTTTTAAAGACACATTTATTCAGCGTCATGATCAGACTATTACATTTAGCAATCAACAGCATGGCTGCAAAAAAAAAGTCTACATTAAAACCCTTTTGTTGGAATGCTTTACACTTTCCACAGAACAGAAACTAAAATAACCTGTTATACAATTAGTCACAAATACAGTCCTCGAGTTTTTTTTGCCCATACACATGAGTATTGTCTAAACCATGTCTTCTTTGTAGCAGCTAGGCCCTGCCACCACTGTGCTTGGCTGAGTTCACAAATCTGTTGTAACCTGTAGCTTCCCTGTCACTTCTCTGGCTCTCCTCTCCTGCTAAGCTTTGTTTCCTGGCAGTAATTAAAACCTTCTGCCATTGCCATAGCTACTGCTGCTGCTGGAACCACCATAGCCACCTTGGTTTCATGGTTTGGCAAATTATTGGCCTCCACCACCATAGGGGCCTGAGCTTCTGCCTCCAAAGTTTCCTCCCTTCATGGGTCCAAAATTTGAAGACTGATTGCTGTAATTGCCAAAATCATTGTAGCTTCTGCCACCTCCAAAATTGCTTCCATCATTACCGAAACCATTGTAGCCATCCCCGCTGCCACCATATCCTCCACCACCACGGCTGCCACCAAAGCCACCACGACCACTGAAGTTTCCTCCTCGACCAAAATTGTCATTGCCACCAAAACCACCTCCACGACCACCACCAAAGTTTCCAGAACCACTTCGACCTCTTTGGCTAGAAGAAGCACTAGCCATCTCTTGCTTTGACAGGGCTTTCCTCACTTCACAGTTGTGGCCATTCACAGTATGGTATTTCTGAATGACAATCTTATCCACAGAATCATGGCCATCAAAAGTTAGAAAAGCCAAGCCCCTCTTTTTCCACTGTCTCGGTCAGTCATTATCTCAATCACTTCAATTTTTCCATACTGTTCAAAATAATCTCGTAAGTGATGCTCTTCGGTGTCTTCCTTGATGCCACCAACGAAGATCTTGTTCACAGTCAAGTGGGCCCCTGGTCTTTGAGAATCTTCTCTTGAGACTGCTCTCTTCGGTTCCACAACTCTTCCATCTACTTTATGCGGTCTGGCACTCGTGGCTGCATCCACCTCCTCCACGGTAGCGTAAGTGACAAACCCAAAGCCCCTGGAGCGTTTGGTGTTTGGATCTCTCATTACCACACAGTCCGTGAGTGTTCCCCATTGCTCAAAATGGCTTCTCAGACTCTCATCAGTTGTTTCAAAGCTCAGCCCTCCGATGAAGAGCTTCCGCAGCTGTTCGGGCTCCTTAGGAGACTCTGACTTAGACATGACGGCAACGGGAAGAGAGATTTTAACGATGCTTCCTCGGCGATGTCCACGGGCAGAAAGCCTGATATATATATATATATATATATATATATATATATATATATATATATATATTTTTTTTTTTTTTTTTTTTTTTAAACAGATTCTCTTAAGCCAGCACGGCTGGCTTCGAACCTGCGCAATCCTCCCATCTCCGCCTCCCAAGCACGGGGATGACAAGCATGCGCCACCACGTCTGGCTAAAGGACTACTGTTTTATTTGTTTTGTTTTGTTTTCTTTCACACTGTCACTTGTTTTTTTTCTTGTTGTTCTTTTTCTTTTTTCCCTTTTGTTTTTTGTATTTGACTTATAATTGTTAGTTTCTGTTACTTGTCTTGTTACTTTATGCATGCTTGTATGCTCCCTCCCCCATTCCTTTCACAAGCTTCCTCACTCTAGCCTATCTACTCTTTTCTCTCAAAACTTTTTTTCCTTACTGTATCTCCCTGTTTTATATTCAATTTCATATCTCCATACCTAAATACTCTATACTAACTATAAGAATCCTACTCTCTTACCTTCTCTCACTCTCAACCAGATACTACTTTATTATATTTAATTCTTACCCAACTTAATCATATCCTCTACCCAATTCCTGTACCCATTACCCCAGCTCTTCCATCCTTGCCCAACCCTCACAATTGAAAAAAATCACTGCTTACCCATGCATGAACCTGCTGACACCTCTAATTTCCTACTGCTAAGATTGGATCAGACAGATTATCCACAGAGTCACACACAAAAAGTAAGACGATGCTAAGACAACAGAGAAACACACCCAATAACTCTGAAAATATAAGAACTAGGAACAGTGAGTAAATAAAGGAAATCATGAATACTGACCGACAAGAAATGCAAAAAGGAGAATGCTGAATCCTGATCTTCAATATGATGAAAGGCCTCACAGTAAGTGTATAGGAAATGAAAGAGGAAATGGAGTCATTAAGAAAGAATCAGAAAGAGGCCTGGAATGAAAGAGTCAATAAATGAACAGCAATAGAAAGGAATTCTGGAAGATTAGATGGAACGGAAAACAGAATATGACTGTTAGAAGACAGCTCATTCTAAACCAAAAGCACAGTCAGCAGCAGACGGAAGACAATACAACAACAGGACCGAAATATCCAACAACTGTGGGACAACACTATCGAGAGAATTGTACACCACGACCAAGTTGGTTTCATCCCAGAAAAGCAAGGCTAGTTCAACATACACAAATCAATACATGTAATTCACCACATAAGTAGAACTGAAAACAAAAATTACATTATCATAGCAATAGGTGCTAAAAAAGCATTTGACAAAATCCAACACAGCAATAAGACAGAGAAGAATATCAAAGGAATTCAAATAGGAAAAGAGGAATTAAAATTATCCTTGTTTGCAGATGACATGATCCTATATCTAGAAGACCCAAAGAACTCAACCAAAAGACTACTGGAGCTGATTAATCAATTCAGCAAATTTGCAGTATACAAAATCAACCTAAAGAAATCAGTTGCTTTTCTATATGCCAACAATGAATCCACAATGAAAGAAATAAAGAAAACAATTTCATTCACAATAACCTCAAAACCAATAAAATACCTAGGAATAAGCCAAAGAAATAAAAGATCTCTATAATGAAAACTATAAAACATTAAAGAAAGAAATTGAAGAAGACCTCGGAAGATGGAAGGATCTCCCCTGCTCATGGATAGGCGGAATAAATATCATCAAAATGGCCATTCTGCCAAAAGTGATCCACAGATTCAATGGAATTCCTATCAAAATGCCAATGACATGTAATCCCCGTGCTTGGGAGGCTGAGACAGGAGGATCGCACAGGTTCAAAGCCAGCCTCAGCTACTTAGTGAGGCTCTCAGGAACTTAGTGAGACCCTGTTTCCAAATAAAGTATTCTCTGGGAGTATAGCCTGGAGGTAGAAAAGCCCCTGGGTTCCACCCCCAGTACTAAAAAAAAAAAAAAAAAATACCAATGACATTCTTCATAGACCTAGAAAAATCAGTCATGAATTTTATATGGAGAAAGAAAAGACCCAGAATCGTTAGAGTAATTTTCAGCAATAAGAACCATATAGGAGGCATCGCAATGCCTGAGTTCAAATTATACTACAGAACAATAGTAGTAAAAAAAAACCAGCATGGTACTGGCACAACAACAGGCACACAGACCAGTGGACAAATAGAAGATATAGAAAAAAATCCACACACCGTTAGTCAACTGATTGTTAACAAAGGAGCCAAACTCATACGCTGGAGAAAAGACAGCCTTTTCAACAAATGCTGCTGGGAGAACTGGCTATCCACTTGTGGAAAGATGGAACTAAATCCTTACCTCTCATCGTACACAGGAATCAACTCAAGAGGGTTCTAAGACCTGGAAATCAGACCAGAGACCGCGAAGCTCTTAGAGGAGGGCATAGGCTCAACTCTCCAACATATAGGCACAGGTAGCAACTTTCTCAACAAGACCTCCAAAGCACAGAAAATTAAAACAAGAGTTAACAAGTGTGATGGCATCAAACTAAAAAGTTTCTGCTCAGCAAAGGAAATCATCAAGAACCTAAAGAGGAAGCCCACAGAATGGGAGAAGATCTTTACCAGCCACCACTCTGATAGAGGGCTAATATCCAGAATATACACAAAGCTCAAAAGACTTTAGACTAGCAAAACAAACAACCCAATTAAGAAGTGGGCAACTGAGTTGAATAGACACTTCACAAAAGAAGAGATACAAATGGCCAATAGATACATGAAAAGATATTCTACATCATTGGC
>NW_027664501.1:0-2500 GCF_963383645.1 Muscardinus avellanarius
AACCCTAACCCTAACCCTAACCCTAACCCTAACCCTAACCCTAACCCTAACCCTAACCCTAACCCTAACCCTAACCCTAACCCTAACCCTAACCCTAACCCTAACCCTAACCCTAACCCTAACCCTAACCCTAACCCTAACCCTAACCCTAACCCTAACCCTAACCCTAACCCTAACCCTAACCCTAACCCTAACCCTAACCCTAACCCTAACCCTAACCCTAACCCTAACCCTAACCCTAACCCTAACCCTAACCCTAACCCTAACCCTAACCCTAACCCTAACCCTAACCCTAACCCTAACCCTAACCCTAACCCTAACCCTAACCCTAACCCTAACCCTAACCCTAACCCTAACCCTAACCCTAACCCTAACCCTAACCCTAACCCTAACCCTAACCCTAACCCTAACCCTAACCCTAACCCTAACCCTAACCCTAACCCTAACCCTAACCCTAACCCTAACCCTAACCCTAACCCTAACCCTAACCCTAACCCTAACCCTAACCCTAACCCTAACCCTAACCCTAACCCTAACCCTAACCCTAACCCTAACCCTAACCCTAACCCTAACCCTAACCCTAACCCTAACCCTAACCCTAACCCTAACCCTAACCCTAACCCTAACCCTAACCCTAACCCTAACCCTAACCCTAACCCTAACCCTAACCCTAACCCTAACCCTAACCCTAACCCTAACCCTAACCCTAACCCTAACCCTAACCCTAACCCTAACCCTAACCCTAACCCTAACCCTAACCCTAACCCTAACCCTAACCCTAACCCTAACCCTAACCCTAACCCTAACCCTAACCCTAACCCTAACCCTAACCCTAACCCTAACCCTAACCCTAACCCTAACCCTAACCCTAACCCTAACCCTAACCCTAACCCTAACCCTAACCCTAACCCTAACCCTAACCCTAACCCTAACCCTAACCCTAACCCTAACCCTAACCCTAACCCTAACCCTAACCCTAACCCTAACCCTAACCCTAACCCTAACCCTAACCCTAACCCTAACCCTAACCCTAACCCTAACCCTAACCCTAACCCTAACCCTAACCCTAACCCTAACCCTAACCCTAACCCTAACCCTAACCCTAACCCTAACCCTAACCCTAACCCTAACCCTAACCCTAACCCTAACCCTAACCCTAACCCTAACCCTAACCCTAACCCTAACCCTAACCCTAACCCTAACCCTAACCCTAACCCTAACCCTAACCCTAACCCTAACCCTAACCCTAACCCTAACCCTAACCCTAACCCTAACCCTAACCCTAACCCTAACCCTAACCCTAACCCTAACCCTAACCCTAACCCTAACCCTAACCCTAACCCTAACCCTAACCCTAACCCTAACCCTAACCCTAACCCTAACCCTAACCCTAACCCTAACCCTAACCCTAACCCTAACCCTAACCCTAACCCTAACCCTAACCCTAACCCTAACCCTAACCCTAACCCTAACCCTAACCCTAACCCTAACCCTAACCCTAACCCTAACCCTAACCCTAACCCTAACCCTAACCCTAACCCTAACCCTAACCCTAACCCTAACCCTAACCCTAACCCTAACCCTAACCCTAACCCTAACCCTAACCCTAACCCTAACCCTAACCCTAACCCTAACCCTAACCCTAACCCTAACCCTAACCCTAACCCTAACCCTAACCCTAACCCTAACCCTAACCCTAACCCTAACCCTAACCCTAACCCTAACCCTAACCCTAACCCTAACCCTAACCCTAACCCTAACCCTAACCCTAACCCTAACCCTAACCCTAACCCTAACCCTAACCCTAACCCTAACCCTAACCCTAACCCTAACCCTAACCCTAACCCTAACCCTAACCCTAACCCTAACCCTAACCCTAACCCTAACCCTAACCCTAACCCTAACCCTAACCCTAACCCTAACCCTAACCCTAACCCTAACCCTAACCCTAACCCTAACCCTAACCCTAACCCTAACCCTAACCCTAACCCTAACCCTAACCCTAACCCTAACCCTAACCCTAACCCTAACCCTAACCCTAACCCTAACCCTAACCCTAACCCTAACCCTAACCCTAACCCTAACCCTAACCCTAACCCTAACCCTAACCCTAACCCTAACCCTAACCCTAACCCTAACCCTAACCCTAACCCTAACCCTAACCCTAACCCTAACCCTAACCCTAACCCTAACCCTAACCCTAACCCTAACCCTAACCCTAACCCTAACCCTAACCCTAACCCTAACCCTAACCCTAACCCTAACCCTAACCCTAACCCTAACCCTAACCCTAACCCTAACCCTAACCCTAACCCTAACCCTAACCCTAACCCTAACCCTAACCCTAACCCTAACCCTAACCCTAACCCTAACCCTAACCCTAACCCTAACCCTAACCCTAACCCTAACCCTAACCCTAACCCTAACCCTAACCCTAACCCTAACCCTAACCCTAACCCTAACCCTAACCCTAACCCTAACCCTAACCCTAACCCTAACC
>NW_027664501.1:7500-17000 GCF_963383645.1 Muscardinus avellanarius
AATGCTAACCAGCTTATGCTAACCCTAACACTAACCAGCTTAGGCTATCCCTAACCCCAACCCTCACCCTAACACCTAACCACTATCAGTAACCACCTAACCACTAACGATAACCAGCTGACGCTAACCCTAACGCTAACCAGCTGACGCTAACCCTAACCCCAACCCTCACCCTAACCCTAAACCCTAACCACTAACGCTAACCACTTAACGCTCACCCTAACACCAACACCTAACCACTAACACTAACCAGCTAACCCGCCAACCCCCACCCCAATCCTTTTCACTTACCTCAGACAGCAGATGGTTGGCTCCATCCCGAGTGTGCCTATGCGTGCATAAGAGGCTAGGGATAGAACATTGAGGCATTGGACTCCCCACCCGATTTAGTATTCTTTATTTTGAAACAGAGTCTCACTGGAGCACTGGAGCCTCGCCAAATAGCTGAGGCTGTGCTCAAACCGTGATCCACCCCCATTGCAGCCTCTAGAATGCTGGGATTACAAGCCAATGCCTCCACACCTGGCTTCAAATTTGTAAAAAACGTGCTTGAAGCGGGTGTGGTGGTTCAGACTTGTAGCTGGAGGAAGAATGCTCCTGGGTTCCAACCCCTGTACCACAAAAATAAAAATTCAACAAAATATGTCACCTTAATGACTCAAGGTTTCATGTTGATGCTTTTTAAACAAGTATATATACACATAAAAATTTTTTTTTCTTTTGTGCTGGTACTGGGGATGGAACCCTTCTACCTCCGGGCTACACTCCCAGACCAATTTTTTTTTCATGTTTTATTTGAAAACACGGCCTCTGAAACCAGCTGAGGTAGGCTTAGAACCTGCGAGAACCCCGTCTCAGCCTCCCAAGGGCGGGAATCACAAGTGTGCGTCACCAAGCCTGGCTGTAAATAGGAATATTCTATAGGGACAGTTAAAGTCGATAACCTTTAAAATAGAGAAAGTAGAGACACACTACTGGCAGCAGAATGGTTACAAAAATAGAGGCCGGTACTTGGGTGGCTAAGGGTTAAAGATAGCCTCAGGAACCCGGGCAGACCGTGTTTGAAAGTTAAAAAAAAATAATAAAATGGGGATAGAACATAGCTTGGAGGTTGAAGGTACCTTAAGCCAATCCCCAGTATAACACTAACACAAAATGAATAAAATATTAAACCCATGAACCATTAAAACATGCATACCTCCCTCTTAAGCTCCCCGCCACAAACAGAACGTGTTTTCTTCAAACTCCACTTAGTTTTCTTACCTCTTACACAACGGCTCGTACTCAGGAAAATGGAGCTTGGGCATGCTGAGGAGGGGCTTCCACAGGCGTCCAGAAACTGAAATCTCTCCCCCGGTCGTCAGAAGAAAGCTCTTCCTGTGAGAAAAGCTGGCGTTATATACCCGCGCTAAGAAAGAACTTCCCGGGCTAAAAAGAGTTCCGGGTCAGAAAAACAGGTTCCAGTGTTAAAGTAATAAGTTCCGCTGCTCTTCGGCGCCGGCCGCCGCCCCGGCAGCTCTTCGGACACGGCCGCCGCCCCGGCAGCACTTGGGACGCAGACGCCGCCGCCGCCCCTGCAGCTCTTGGGACGGGACACGGCCGCTGCCACCGCCGCCCATGCAGCGCTTGGGACGGGACGCAGCCGCAGCCACCGCCACCCCTGCAGCTATTGGGACGGGACGCGGCCTCTGCCGCCGTCGCCGCCCCTGCAGCTCTTGGGACGGGACGCGGCCTCTGCCGCCGTCGCCACCCCTGCAGCTCTTGGGACGGGACGCGGCCGCTGCCGCCGCCGCCCCTGCAGCTCTTGGGACGGGACGCGGCCGCAGCCGCCGCCGCCCCTGCAGCTCTTGGGACGGGACGCGGCCGCAGCCGCCGCCGCCCCTGCAGCTCTTGGGACGGGACGCGGCCGCCGCCGCCGCCGCCGCCCCTGCAGCACTTGGGACGGGACGCGGCCGCCGCCGCCGCCGCCCCTGCAGCTCTTGGGACGGGACGCGGCCGCCGCCGCCGCCGCCCCTGCAGCTCTTGGGACGGGACGCGGCCGCCGCCGCCGCCGCCCCTGCAGCTCTTGGGACGGGACGCGGCCGCAGCCGCCGCCGCCCCTGCAGCTCTTGGGACGGGACGCGGCCGCTGCCGCCGCCGCCCCTGCAGCTCTTGGGACGGGACGCGGCCGCAGCCGCCGCCGCCCCTGTAGCACTTGGGACGGGACGCGGCCGCTGCCGCCGCTGCCCCTGCAGCTCTTGGGACGGGACGCGGCCGCAGCCGCCGCCGCCCCTGCAGCTCTTGGGACGGGACGCGGCCGCAGCCGCCGCCGCCGCCGCCCCTGCAGCTCTTGGGACGGGACGCGGCCGCAGCCGCCGCCGCCCCTGCAGCTCTTGGGACGCCGCCGCCGCCCCTGCAGCTCTTGGGACGCCGCCGCCGCCGCCGCCGCCGCCGCCGCCGCCCCTGCAGCTCTTGGGACGCGGACGCGGCCCCTGGAGCTCTTCGGATGCGGCCGCAGCCCCTGGAGCTCTTCGGACGCGGCCGCCGCGGCCGCCGCCGCCGCCCCTGGAACTCTTCAGACGCGGCCGCCGCCCGTGGGACGCCGACCCACAGCTGCCGCAGCTCTTTACAGCTCACTGCTGCTTCCACAAGACACACAGGAGGCTGTCTTATATAGCCTGCCAACTCTCCTGATTGGTTCTTAGATCTGGAATCTGATTGGTCTTTAGTTCTGGGCTCTGATTGGTCTTTAGTTCTGGGCTATGATTGGTCCTTAGAGCTGAGCCCTGATTGGTCCATTTTCAATCTCTTTTTCAAATCCCTGCGTAGCCGGCCGTGGTGGTGCATGCTTCTAATCCCCGAGCTTGGGAGGCAGAGATGGGAGGATGGTGCAGGTTCGAGCCGGCATTGCTGGATTAAGAGACCCTGTTTCTGTTGTATGCGGAGTTTGCGAGAAATGGGAGACTCGAGAGCCTGAGGGAAATGTGTTCATTGAAGCCTTCATTAGCTGGCCAGCGGCAGAGCCCTCAGTCTGTAATCAGACCAGAGGGGTGCCCCGACTGCCTGGGGTAGCGGGCTTATAAGGGGTTAGATCTACATGATTGGATAAGCTAGCTACGATGGTAGGAGGGGTTGACCTTCGTGAAAGGAGACACCACCACACCTTGCTAGGGGAGGTACCTTACAGGGACGTTCACTATGTCAGAATTACATGAACAAGATGGAGGTCATGGGTATAAAAGGCCAGTCACGTGTAATCCCTTTGTTGTACTTATTTCGAGTCACCCCACCCATGCCTGTATTTCTATTTTCTGTATTTCTATATTTCTAATAAACTTCTTTAAATCTTCAGCAACTATCCAAGCTATGCATATTTATTCTTAGCTTAGGACAAGAATCCATGGTTTTTTATCTGTTTGGGGTTGTTTGGGGTTTTGTTTTGGTTTGGGGGTAGTATGTCTGGGACCCTAGAAGGGATTCCTGGGGAACGGCTTCCCCAAATTACATTCTCCCAATCTGTAACAGCTGAGGCTGGCTTTCAAACTGTGATTCTCCTGTCTCAGCTTCCTGAGTACAAGGATTGCAGGCTTGAAGCATGATGACTCTGCCTGTCCTTTTCATTTCCTTCCTTGTTTTCCCAGGGAAGACATGTTTTTCCCCCTATGGTACTGGGAAGTAAACTTAGGGTCATTCTAACTCCAAACGATACTCCCAGCCATATTTTATTTTTATTTTGAAATAGGGTCTCACTAGATTGATGAGTCTCAATACTTACTAAGGCTGTCCTCAAACAGATGACCTTTCTATCTCAGCCTCCCAAGTTTAAAGGACCAAAGTTTAAAGGTTTAAAGGGATGCTCCACCACACCCAGCTGGACATTCCTTTCCTATTTCATTTATTTATTTATTTATTTTGGTGTTAATAGGGGTAGAACCCAGAGGCTTTCTACCTCCGGGCTATCCTCCCAGCCCTCTTTGACATTTTATTTGGAAACAGGGTCTCACTAAGTTGCTGAGAGCCTCACTAAGTACCTGAGGCTGGATTGAAACCTCTGAGATCCTCCTGTCTCAGCCTCCCAAGCCTGGAGATTACAGGTGTGCACCACCATGCCCAGCTCCTTTCCTAATTTAAAAGGAAAGCTGGAGATCAAATGGCACCGGTCAGTGTCAATCGGTCAGACCAGCTTCCAGGCTGGTAGAAGAATAGGTGTCCCCTGACATTTCCCCTTCGGCCAAGGGTGTAAAGATTGTGAGGCAGAATAAAATAAAATAGTAGATAGAAAGCAGATGAATTGGGAAGGAAAGAAAAATATAGTTTTAAAATCTGGAAAGTTCCTAATCTCTAACTCCACCAGGTAGGATAGATTGTTTCAGGCTAAGGCCTCAATGAGCCACACCCTTATTCACAAAGGCCCCTCTATTCACCAGAGATCCCTGAAATGCTATGTAAACAAAGGATCCTTGAGTAGGACAAAGATTGGACACCAGCCACCCACTGCCTCTCATAGCCAGAGGGACCAGAAGATTAAGAGGACCCCCTTGCAGGGAAAGGTGGTGCATTCTTGTAAACTTGAAGGACACCCTCAGCTACTTAGTGAGGCCCTTTGCAACTCAGTGAGACAGTTTCAAAATAAATAAATAGGGAGCCGGGCTTGGTGGCACAGGCTTGTAATCCCTGGGCTTGGGAGGCTGAGACAGGAGGATCTCAGGGTTCGAAGCCAGCCTCAACTACTTAGTGAGGCTTTCGGCAACTTAGTGGGACCCTGTTTCTAAATAAAAAATATAAAAAAGGTCTGGGAGTATAGCCTGGAGGTAGAAAGCCTCTGGGTTCCACCCCTAGTACCACCAAAATAAATAAATAATACATACATACATACATACATACATACATACATACGTACATACGGCTGGGGGTGTAGCTCAGAGGTAGAATGCCCCTGGGCTCCAGCCACAACACTATAAAGAGGACACCCTTGTGAGGGTTCTATAAAGAACTGAAAAAGCAACAAAGATGGTCTTGGTCGACCTCTCTTAAAATTGCCTGCTTTCACCCTCAAACCTCAGTTTCCTAAATTAAACCTCTGCCTTTTCTGACTGGCAAATGCTGAAATTCTTTTCTGCCACATAAACCAAGAACCCCACAGAAGTGTGTTGTTTTCCCAGGACATTCCCATTAAAAGGAGCACAGCACAGAAGCCCAAGCTGAAAATAAAGGGCCAAGCCGGGCGTGGTGGCGCACGCTTGTAATCCCCGCGCTTGGGAGGCTGAGACATGAGGATCACACAGGTTCAAAGCCAGTCAGCAACTTTCCGAGGCTCTCAGCAACTTAGTGAAACCCTGTTTACAAATAAAATATAAAATAGGTCTGGGAGTGTAGGCCGGAGGTAGAAGGCTGCTGGGTTCCATCCCCAGTACTACAAAAAAAAAGAAAAAAAGAAAAAAGAAAAAAGAAACAAAGGAAAAAAAAGAAAAAGAAAGGAAGAAAGAAAAGGGTCAGCAGTTTGCTACCATGTTGTTCCTGCATGCTGACTCACTGGTGGAAGGGTTCAATTGCAAAAAGTAAAATTTATCTTGCCACTCAGCTTTCAAAGATGTATTTCTCTAATCAGGCATGGTGGAGCATGCCTGTAGTTCCAGTGCTTGGGAGGCTGAGACAAAAGGATGTCA
Organism: Muscardinus avellanarius; assembly: GCF_963383645.1. Classification (NCBI taxonomy): domain Eukaryota; kingdom Metazoa; phylum Chordata; class Mammalia; order Rodentia; family Gliridae; genus Muscardinus; species Muscardinus avellanarius. The sequence goes on from NW_027664501.1 coordinate 13,146, forward strand.
GGTTCAAGGACAGCCTCAGCCACTGGTGAGATTCTCACAAACAGATTGAACCCGTGTTCAATCCCCAGTATCACAAAAAAAGTACACAGCTGTGTCTCTTTTTTTTTTAAATAATGCCATAGAAAATTACTTCTGACAGTGGGGTGGAATAGAAGAAATGAAATACTAGGTAGAGAGGAGACAACTTGGAAAAGAAAGAAAAATATAGTTTTAAAATCTTGAAAGTTCATAATACCTAGCTGCACCCTAAAGGCTGTGTTCTGTTTTCGGCAGAAGCCTCAAGGAGCCCACACCCTAAATCACAGTGACCCCTCACCCTACCTGAGATTCCTGAGATGCTTGGTAAACAAAGGATCCTGGGGGAGGAACAAGGTCAGACCCCACACAGCCACCACCACTGATTCCAGGAAGGGAAAGCCCAGACCTCCACCCCAACCATGAGCTCCTAGCCACCTTCTCCTCTAGGGGCCTCTCTTGTTCTGAGCTGCTCTGTGCTCTCCTTTGACTGTGTATTCTCACTTGTTCTTAGCACACCTCTGCCTTTGTCTCTGACTGCACCATGGAAGCTGAGAACTCACAGAACATATCATGCAGACCCATGACAACAGCACCCCACCTGTACCTATGGCTGAAGCCCCACCATCTTGTGTACACACCGCTTAGGTACCCACCTCTCTGAGGGCCAAGGAAGGTGGGGGGGGCATGGACAGCACATCTCCCTTGCCCAGTGAAACCAACTTTGTGTGTATGCGTGTGGGTCTGGAACCTAGGGGCATTCTACCTTGGAGATACAACCCCTGACCTATTTTTATGCTTTATTTTGAAACAGGGTCTCACTAAGTTGCAGAGAACCTCACTAAGTAGGTGAGGCTGTCCTCGAACCAGGATCCTTCTATCTCAGCCTCCTAAGTCCTGGGATTACAAGCATGAGCCACGGGAGACCCTCACTGAGAAAAATACATTGCACTTACCAGATCATACCCAAGTAGAAAAAATGTCCCATGCAGTGCCCCGAGTTCTGGTGCAGAGTCCCTGCTGTGCTGATCCGAAGGGCCCCTACAGGGCTGTGCTGATCCTGTGAGCCGGCCACAGGAGGACAATCGACAAGTTCCATTCGGTATACTTGGGTCTCTCGCTGGGAACCATCTGTCCCTGCACCCCTCCACTGCATGCTTGAGATGTGCCTGGAACTCAGGAGCCCTGCAGCTGGAGGAGGAAGAAGAGTGTGCTGCTTCAGGCCAGGCTGACTGTATGCTTGCATGGGGGAGGGGGCTGTTACCACCCCTGCTCCTCCTGCTGCCCCGCCCCTCCCCAAGGGCAAAGTTTGCTCTTCCTTTGTTTTTGCAGAACTGAGGATCAATTCTGGACCTGGCACATTCTAGGCAAGTGTTCCACCAAAAGTGCCTACTTTTTTTACTTTTTATTTTGAAACAGGGTCTTGTACGGGGCCTAAAACCCTCAACTCTTGGTTGCTGAGGTATCCTGTAGTTGTCAGCCAACTAAAGGGGCTCACCCTTACTTGGGAGACAGGCTGTGACCCCCCTCTGCCATGGCTGGAAGACAAAGGATGGCTGTCAAGCAGGGACAGGAATGGGAGGTGGCACCTGATGCCCTCACTTAGTTTTCCCTGCAGATGGACAATACATCATTATTATTGGAATAAGCACTGCTATTATGGAGTCCAGTCACCATGTTGGGAACCAGCCTGCTTAGTTTTATTTCCTTAGGAACCAGGGAATTCATTTTGTTGTTTTGGTTTTTTTTTTTCTTCCTTTTTTTTGGTACTGGACATGGAACCGAGGTTGAGCTACACCCCCAGTCCTATTTTTTATTCTTTATTTTGATACAGGGTCTAAGTTGCAGAAGTCCTCACTAAGTAGCTGAGGCTGCCCATGAATCACGATCTTCCTGTCTCAGTAATGCTGAGATTACAAGTGTGCACCACCAAGACTGACTATTTTGGTTTTTTAACATCAAAGGTGACCCTCCCAGAAAACTGATGTCTGTGGCAAAGCAAACCCGCTCTTTTAGCAAAACCCATTTAGTGTGTGTGTGTTTGTGTGTGTGTGTGTGTGTGTGTGTGTGTGTGTGTGTGTGTGTGTGTGTATGGTGCTGGGGGTTGATCCCAGGGCCAGTCTACCTCTAAGATACATCTCAACCCTATTTTTTATTATTTATTTGAAAACAGGGTCTCAAGCCAGGCGTGGTGGCGCATGCTTGTAATCCCAGCATTTGGGAGGCTGAGACCAGAGGATTGTGGTTTGCGGACAACCTCAGCTACTTATTGAGGCCCTCTGAAAATCAGTGAGACCTGGTTTCAAATTAAAAGAATAAAAAATAGGGCAGGGGCTGTCGCTCGGAGGTCAAATGCCCCTGGGTTCCATCCCCAGACCTGGAAAAAAACAAAAAAAATGAAAACAGGGTATCAGTAAGTAGTTGAAGCTGGCCATGAACCTGGATCCTCCTGTCTCAGTCTCCCAACTGGGATTACAAGCATGAGCCACCATGCCTGACTAGCAAAACCCATTTATTAAAATATTAACCCAACCCATAACAAACTTCCCACCTTTCAGTCCATACCTCAAAAACTCTATAAAACATGGACTGACAAAAGGTCCCAGCTGCTGCTTTCTCACCTTGCGCCAGTATTGGAAAATTGCTTTGATATTAATTTCTAAACTGTAGAAAGTAGCCAGGGCCTGGGGGCTCTGCGGGCACTCAGGCAGGGAGGGGGCGGCAACTGTTGCAGTACAGAGCCCCCTTCTCCCTTTACCTTTCTTTCTAATGATTAACCTATAGTAAAAGCCTTAGAGACAATTAAAGCCTTTGGCCCACCAAAATGTATAGAGGCCATCAGTGCCTCTGTTTGCCTCCTCTCCTCTGTTACCTGGCCTGCGTATAGGAAAGGTAAAGTCTGTGGGCTGCTTCAAAGCACCCATAGTTGACGACCAAACGATGCTGCCCGGTACAATAGAGGTGAAGGCCGGGTAGATTCTTGACCCCTGCAGTTAGTAAGTACACTGCCCAGAGACAAAGATGCACCGCCTGCCTAAGGAATAAGACGCTAGCCTATTGCCTTGGTAACACTGATAAGAAGGTAGCAGCGGGGGCCAAAGATCCATTTTCGGGCTCTCCGGCATGCAGGTCAGCATGCTGCTTTTTCCTTCTCTTATTTCCTACTGATTTTTTTTTTTAATTTGCTAAAGCTGCACTGTGCTGCGTATTAGTTTTAACTTTTCTATTCAACAAAATTCAGTTGAATAAAGAAAAGAGCCCTCTGAATCACTGAAACCTTAACAACCAGAAACAGCATTTCAGGCTCCTGACAATAAACTCTTTTGAGCTGGGTGTGGTGGTGCATGCTGGTAATCCCAGTACTTAGGAAGCTAAGACATGAGGATTCACGTTTGCAGCCAGCCTCAGCTACATAGTGAGGCCCTTTGTAACTCAGTGAGACCCTGTTTCAAAATGAAGAATAAAAAAATAGGGCTGGAGGTGTAGCTCAGAGGTAGAATGCTGCTGGATTAAAAAACAGAAGCAACAACAAAAACAAAAAACAGTGTTGGGGGTATAGCTCAGAGGTCAAATGCCCTTGAGATCAAACCCTAGTACTGAAAAAAAAAAAAAAGTTTTTTGTTTTAAAAAGCCGGGTGGGGTGGTGCAAGCCTGTAATCCCAGCACTGGGGAGGCTGAGACTGGAGAATCATGGTTTCTACACACAGCCTCAGCTTCTTAGTGAGGCCCTCCAAAACTTAGTGAGACCCTGTTTCAAAATAAATAAAAAATAAGCAGGGGGTGTAGCTCGGAGGTTGAATGCCTGAGTTCCATCCCCAGACCCACACACACACAAAAAAA
>NW_027664500.1:0-1000 GCF_963383645.1 Muscardinus avellanarius
GTTCATTTGCCATTAAAAATTTAAAATTATTTTCCAGTTTGAAATAGAGATGCAGAATTTGATGTATGCATAAGATATTTGTTCCTTACCTCACTTCAACGTTAACTACTTAGGACCTGGTGGTACTATCACACCATCAGGATATTGAGGACCTCCTAGGGAAGGGAGAGTCTCTCAGATCTAGAAATATTGGCATATGGTATCCAATTTCATAACAGGAAGCTCTATGGTATGCTTCTTTAATTATTTCTTTTTTATTTGGTGTATTGTTGTCATACATCTTAGTGGAGTACAAGATGGTAGAGGCATACGTGCACACATCACTCATTTAACCCTTCCCCAATTCCCACCCCATTCCTGCTTCCCTCTTTCCTTCTTATGTTTGATTTAGTGATTGACTTTATCATGTACATTAGACAATTTCCCTCTCTCCCCCATCCCTCTCACTTGGGTCACCTTATTTGCTCAGGTTCTATTTGAGAATTACCTTTGTTTCTCCTCTGCAGAGTACCTGGATTTTATAGGAAAGGAAGAGGAGATTAGGAGTGTAAGATGTAAAGAAAGATGTGTCCTAGCCATGAAAATAATTGTTTATGACCCTTTAATTCATTATTAGAAGGCAGTCAGGTCCAAGTCTAATCTTCTGGCTGTGCAGTGGGTCCCTCTCATAGGTTTCTTTAATATATAACTTCTTACTGTGGCCTGTGGTATTGTGGACTGAGAGGATGCCAGCATCCCATTAGGACAAATGAGTTCATTTTCCTGACAGAAAACCACCTCCCAGATGGATCACATGGACCTTACAGCAGAAGTCCTCTCCTAGGTATACACATGACATTCCAATCAAGGCTCCCAAAAATGTACATGTAATCCCTACAGGTTATATGCAAAGAATCTGGATGTGAGAGGTGGGCTGTGACAGTGTGGGCCTTGGCAAAGGGCCCCAGCACCACTGCCCCATCTGCATAGTATTATCCACATGAGTAGGTCGCCTCCATGG
>NW_027664499.1:0-24577 GCF_963383645.1 Muscardinus avellanarius
GGAATTTGATAAGAAAGCTTTTTTTAAGTTTTGTTTATAATAGTAATAAATACTTGTAAGAAACTTGAGCTGATCTAAAGGGAAAAATGGAATTTGGGACTTTTGATAAGATGTAGGCAGTTAAGATTAAAGAAGCAACTTCAAGTATGAGCAAATAACATGAAAGCAGAAAAAGTTAAAAACTTTTTAAGGACTTCTGCAAACAAATCAGCTTAGTTGAAGCATGACTGTGTGTGTGTGTTTTACCGGGAATGGATCCCAGGGGTGTCCTACCTCCAGGGTATGCCCCAAGCCCTATCTATTTGGAAACAGGGTCTTGCTAAGTTTCTGAGCACCTCACTAAGTTGTTGAGTCTGTCCTCCAACCTGTGATCTTCCCATCTTAGCCTCAAAGCACTGGAAATACAGGAGTGTGTCACCACGCCTGGCTCGGAGCATGATTCCTTACTCGGAGCATGATTCCTTACTGTGAATGGTAGGTGAGAATAACGGGGACGTTAAGGACTAGACTAGGTTAAGGGGCTTCTTGGAGGCCGGAGACATACATTTTGTATTTTTTAGGTAGTGTGTGTGTTATTGGGGTTGAACCCAGGGACATTCTACCTGTAAACTATACCCTCAGCCCTTTTATTTTTTGTTTTGAAACAAGGTCTTGCAAGGTTACTGAAAGTCTCACTAGGTTGCTGAGACTGGCCTTAATTCTGTGCTCTTGCTTGTAATCCTAGTACTTGAGAGGCTGAGGCAGGAGGATTGCGGGTTTGAGACCAGCCTTAGCAACTTAAGAGAGGCCATCCACAACTTACGAAACCCTGTTTCAAAATAAAAAAAAAAAAAACTTAAATAGGGCTTGGGATATAGCTTGGACATGTAATGCCGCTAGGTTCAATCTCCTCTACCACACACATGCACACAGATGTGGGCAAAATCTGTTTCTTAGAAATCTCAGTTGATAATAAGATTTTCTCTATTATCAATTTGGCAGCAGTTGGTTTAAGATTCGTAGTTAGAAAGCAGGGCGTGGCAGCACATGCTTGTAATCCCAGTATTCCGGAGGCTGAGATCGAAGGGTCGTTGTTCGCAGACAGCCTCAGCTACTTAGGGAGGTCCTTCGCAACTCTGTGAGACCCAGTTTCAAAAAATAAAAAGACTAAAATATAGGGCTGGGGGTGGAGCTTGAAGGTACAGTGCCAGTGGGTTCCATCCCTGGTACCACACACACACAAAAAAATGTAGTTAGAAAAGATCTGTAGGCAGAAATAAAATAAAAATTTGTACTTAGAAATAAAAATTTGTAGTTAGAAATACTTATACTATAAAGAGTAATTGAGTATAATTTTTGGAAGGATTTCCCCCCTAACACATTCTAGCCTTTAGTCCACTTTGAAACTGTAGGCCACATTATCCCCAGCTCTGTGACTGATTATAGCTAGCATTAGAAGGCACCATATGCCAGGCGTGGTGGCATATGCCTGCAATCTCAGCTACCTGAGAGGCCGAGGCAGGAGTATTGCAAATTTGAGGTCAGCTTAGGCAACTTATTGAGACCTTGTCTCAAAATAAAAATAATAAATAAATTAAAAAGGACTGAGGGTGTAGCACAGTGGAAAAGCATAGAGCACATCTGAAGATAGCCTTGCATAATAACATATATTGTGCATCACTGTGAGTGGGAAATAATAATTCTCTCTTTACAGTCTTAGTGCTGAAAAACAAATAGAATCTTTCTCTCTCTCTCTCTCTCTCTCTCTCTCTCTCTCTCTCTCTCTCTCTCTTTTGTGGTACTGGGGGTGGAACCCAAGGGCTTTCTACCTCTGGGCTATACTCTCTGTATTATTAGAGGAAGATCATTTAAAAAAAATATAGCTTTTTTGAAGTGTAATTTCTACACCATAAAATTTACCCTAAAAGGAAATTTTGTTTCCCAGGAAAGATCAATAGGTTTAAGAACAAGTTCTACTTTTCTTTATCCATCATATAAATTTTTTTCTCACTTTACTTCTAAACTACAATATTCCTGTTATTATGATATAATTTTATACTCTCTGAGGTGATAATACACTTCTTTGACATCTCATATGTATACACATGTATATATGATATGTATGTATGTATGTATATATATTACATGTATACATTTTTTTTTTTGCAGTACTGGGGATGAAACCCAGAGGCATTCTACCTCCAAGCTACACACCCAACCCTATTTATTTATTTATTTATTTATTTATTTATTTATTTATTTTTGATGGTACTAGGGGTGGGACCCAGAGGCTTTCTACCTCTGGGCTATACTCCCTGACCTATTTTCTATTTTATTTGGAAACAGGGTCTCACTAAGTTGCTGAGAGCCTCACTAAGTAGCTGAGGCTGGCTTCGAACCTGTGTGATCCTCCTGTCTCAGCCTCCAAAACGCTGGGATTACACACTTGCACCACCACACCCAGCCCAGCCCTAGTTTTTTATTCTTTATTTTGAAACAGGGTCTCACTGAGTTGCAAAGGGCCTCACTAAGTAGCTGAGGCTGTCTATGAACCGTGATCCTCCTGTCTTAGCCTCTCAAATGCTGGGATTACAAGCGTGTGCCACCACGCCTAGCTTGACATTGACAAAGTATTTTGAAATTACTCAAATACTTTGAATAGTAGTTATGCTCTATGTATGCTTATTTATTTTTATTTTATTTTTAGCAGTGCTAGTGATTGAATCCAGGGCTTCACACATACTAGGCAAGCATTCTACCACTGAGATCCATCCCTGGCATTTTCTTTTTTCTTTTTCTTTTTCTTTCTTTCTTTCTTTCTTTCTTTTTTTTTTTTTTTGCGGGTCTGGGGATGGAACCCAGGGGCATTTGACCTCCGAACTACACCCCCTGCCATATTTTTTATTCTTTATTTTGAAACCGGGTCTCACTGAGTTGCAGAGGGCCTCACTAAGTAGCTGAGGCTGTCGGCGAACCACCATCCTCCAGGTCTCAGCCTCCCGAATGCTGGGATTATAAGCCTGCGCCACCATGCCCGGCAATCCCTGGCATTTTCTAACATGAATTCTAAATAAGTGAAGAGCTTAGAAAGACATCTTACAGAACACAGTGAAGATTTTAAAGATGTCTCATTATGATGTAGTTTTAAAAGCAGGACAAGATGGTGCATTGAAATCAGAAGTAATTAACACTGATGGGATCAGGAAGGGAAAAATATATCTATTGGTATGAAGCATCTGTCCTCTCCTTTGGCCACTCCCTCCACTTCCCAGGAACAATATGCAATATGAAAGTTGATCACACACTCAGTCCATGGGTGGGTCTGCTTGGTCCAGGGGTTATCATGCCAATCAGCAGCTCAGGAATGATCACATCACCTGATTCTGACAGATAAAGCACTGAGGAAAGTCTTTTAAGCTTCTGGGAATATTCTTCCTTGTTCTTGAGGAGAGATCTGTGGGAAGCCACTCTTTTATAAGACATGACCAGAAAAAAATGTAGCCTTGATTTTTAACTCCTTGATGACATTAACCAGCAGTCTTTTCTCTGGTTTTACGGATATGTCAATCTGTGTCTGTCTTTGCTTCTCCTCCCCATCTTCTTTCCTTCCTGGTTCCAACCCAGGGGCATTGTATCTCTGAGCTATGCCTCCCGCCCTCTTCACATTTTTGTTTTGAAACAGGTTCTTGGTAGGTTGCTGAGGGCCTCACCCAGTTGCTGAGGCTGGCTTCAAACTTGTGATCCTTCTGTCTTAGTACTGGGACCACAGGTGTGCACCTCCATGCCTGGCTAATCTGTGTATTTTTTTTTCTTTTCTTTTTTATTTTTGTGGTACTGGGGATGGTACCCAGGGGCATTGTGCCTCTGAGCTATATCCTCAGCCCTATATTTTAGTCTTTTTATTTTTATTTTTTTGCAGGTCTGGAGATGAAACCCAGAGGCATTTGACTTCCGAGCTACACCTCCTACCCAATTTTTTATTCTTTATTTTTTATTTTTATTATTATTATTATTATTATTATTATTTTTTTTTTTTTTTTTGCGGGTCTGGGGCTGGAACCCAGAGGCATTTGACCTCTGAGCTACAACCCCTGCCCATTTTTTTTTTTTTGAAACAGGGTCTCACTGAGTTGCGAAGGGCCTCACTAAATAGCTGAGGCTGTCCGTGAACCGTGATCCTCCTGTCTCAGCCTCCTGAATGCTGGGATTACAAGCGTGAGCCACCACACCCGGCTTTTATTCTTTATTTTGAAACAGGGTCTCAATAAGTTGTGGAGGACCTCACTAAGTAGCTGAGGCTGTCTGTGAGCTGCAATCCTCCGGTCTCAGCCTCCTGAATGCTGGGATTACAAGCGTGCGCCACCACGCCCTGCTTATTCTTTTTATTTTTGAAACAAGCTCTCACTGAGTTGTGAAGGGCCTTGCTAAGTAGCTGAGGCTGTCCGTGAATCGCGATCCTCCCATCTCAGCCTCTTGAATGCTGGGATTACAAGCGTGCGCCACCACACATGGCTAATCTGTATATTTTCTTATGGTTTATTATTATTATTATTATTATTATTATTATTTACATATATATTTTTTGGTGGTACTGGGGGTGGAACCCAGGGGCTCTCTACCTCCGGGCTATACTCCCACACCTAAATTTTTTAAATTTTTTATTTGGAAACAGGGTCTCATTAAGTTGCTGAGAGCCTCACTTAAGTAGCTAGGCATCCTTCAAACCTGTGGGAAACTCCTGTCTCAGCCTCCCAAGCTCGGGGATTACAAGCATGCGCCACCATGCCCGGCTATATGGTTTAAATTGTTGCTATTGACACGGCTGCATCAGTATCTCCTGTGAGCTTGTTGGAATTTTAAATCCTGCCCCAGCCCTCCTGAATCAAAATGTTCATTTTAACAGAATCCTCAGATGATTCCCATGCACACAAAAGATTCAGAAGTGTTATTTTGAGTATTTGAGTTGGATTTTTCTTTTATTTGCACCTGGAAGCATCCTGATATGACTAGGCTTCTGTTTCCCCCAGGATATACAGCCTTCCCCACACGTGCCATATAGAAATGGGGAGGGAGACAGGGCACCATTTCTTATTGTAACAGAAACAGCTTATAGTGGGTCATAATATAGACTTTAAAAACAATTTCATCATACTTTGATTGATGTATAAGTTTTAAAAATATTTTTTACAGTTATTTTTAGATGAAACCTAAAATTACAGTCCTTACTACTTGTGGTCAAAAAGACCCTAATGTTATTTTTGGCAAGTCACAAGATGTGAGCTTAGCCCAGCTGGTTGAAAGTCAGCTTAGAGAGCTGCATTTTCCTTCCCTTAGGATTACCCCATCCCACTCCCTACCCAGCTGCAGCCCTATTTCAGATAGAACGAGTTGTGTACAGCACCTTTTTTTCTGAAACCATTAGCCTCTGGGGAGTGACTCTTGCAGGCTCCTTTTGCCATATAGACCAACTGTGCAGTTCAGTTACATGAATAGAGAAAAGATCTAATTCCCCTGATGTGTCCGTGTTTATGAGGGCAAAAGATAGCACGAAAAGATTAAATCTACCACCAGACTAGGAATTTTATTTGAGATTTTCCCTTCCAGTACTGGGAAATGAATGTAGGGGCATTATACCACTGAGCTACATCCCCATAACTTTTTATTTTGAGACGGGGTCTTGCTAAGTTGCCTTGGTTGGTCTCAAATGTGAGATCATCCAGCCTCAGCTGCCTGAGTTCCTGGGATCACAGGAATGTGCCCCCTTCCCAGAGGTATTTTTTGTTGTTGTTGTTACTGGTGATTGAACATAGAGAAGTCTACCTTTAAATTGCACACCCAGCCCTATTTTAGTTTTTATTTTGAAACAGAGTCTTGCTAAAGTTGCCGAGGCCCTTGTCAAGTTGTTGAGGCTGGCCAAGAACCTGCAATCCTTCTGTCTCAGCTTCCCAAGTGCTGGGATTACAGGTGTGTGCCCCACCCTGCTTCTTCTACTCTTTATACAGTTAGATGCCACATCCCCAAAACACAAAACATATTTTCAAATTTCGCTGGGTGTGGTGGCGCACGCTTGTAATCCCCGCGCTTGGGAGGCTGAGACAGGAGGATCGCATGAGTTCGAAGCTATATGTGCGCTGGCTTAAGAGACCCTGTTTCCAAAAATAAAAAAAAGTATAAAAAAAAAGGTCTAGGAGTGTAGCCTGGAGGTAGAAGGGCTTCTAGGAACCCCAGTACCACCAAAATAAATAAATAAATAAAATAAAGGAAATGTAACTGTTTATTTTTATATTTTATTTTTGTTTTTCTTTGATTTTTTTTAATACTATGGGCTGGGCATTATGCTACATACCCTGAAATTGTATCTCTAATCCACATTTTAGACATGATAAAATTGAGGTTAGAGAGATTGAATAACATGCAAAAAATCATATAGTTAGGAGCTCAGGACTGGTGCTGCCAAATCACACTCAGGTCCTCAAGGAGTTTAAATTTGACAAGGTGGGAGACACATGTAAGCAGCTCACCATAATATGATGCAAAATAAAGAAAAGCATAACAAGTAAAGAACTTCCACCTCCACTGTTACTACCCTCGTTTTATCTCTCATTACCACATAGGTTAGAATTATTAACCTTCAGTAGGCCACCTAATAATCTCCTAATGGTGCTTTGTCAAAAGCACCAAGAGGTTTTGATTCATCAGTGTTATAGTTTTATATAAAATGTCTTCTAAAGAGCTTGTTTTTCATCTTTGGAGTTGATACAGTGAGTGATGAGGGTTGTAATCTTAGTGGATAAATCCGTGGTGACAGATTTACCCAGCAGGCCAGTAGGCTGTGTTGGAGGAGGGGGACCCCTGGGGGTGCAGCCTTGGAGTTGATTTGTGGCTCCTCCTCCCCTGCTTCCTGCCTCCAGGAAGAGCCCATGTGCACTTCCTCTCAGCCCACAACCCCCGCTGTGCTCTGAGATCTGCAGTTCCCAGCCTCTCATGGACTGAGCCCAACATTGTGGGAAAATAAATATTCTTTCCTCTAAGTTACATGGTCAATCTTTAAGGTCATAGCTGCAAGGATGTTGAGCGGAACAATTAGTTTAAGGTCATTGGTGATTCTGATTGACAGCAAAGTTGAGAACTACTTACGAGGGCAGTGATCCTCAAACATGATCTGGGGACCACTCTGGGACTCTTATCAGGTATCTGCAAAATCAAGATTATTTTCATAGTTAGACTAAGATGTCATTTGTCTTTTTCATTGTGCAGACATTTGTATTGATGGTGGGGAGATAGTGGTAGGTAAAACTTGTAGCACTTTAGCACAAATTAAAAGAGTGGTATCACACTAAATTAGCAGTCAATGCATTATTCTTTGCCACACACTTGAAAATTTAAAAAAATCCAATTTTGCTTAAGAATGCCCTTAATGAGTCAGTTAAAATTATTTCATTAAATTTTAAACCATAGATGCTGCTTTATTAATATATTATTTGACAGTACTTGCAAGAGTCCTGACAAGAGTGGATAGTGCATTCTGAGGTATGACTGCAGTTGAGTTGTGAGTTAAACTGCTTTTTTTTTTTTTTTGTGGGACTTCATTTTCATTCAGAAATGGCTGCTAGACAACTATGATTACTCACACTTTGATATTGGGCAAAAAATTTCCAAAAAAAGAACAAACAAAATTTTGTCATTGCTAATAATAAAATTTAAGCTTTGAAGCAAAACTTAAAATTTAAAAAAAAATTCAGTATTAGCAAGCTTTTCGTATGAGATTGATGATGTTAAGAAGACCTGCGTAAGCAACATTTTCCACATGACCAATGCATAGTATTATAAAAACATTCACAGGTGAAGGTCCCGTCAAAGTGCAATAATGGATTTAATGTAGCAGAGCGCGCAAAGTCATTGATAGAGTTTCAGAGTCGATATGACAACCACCCTTTAAAAATTACTGCCCTTTAAATTTTGGTGCACTTTCAAGGAAGAACATCCGTCGTTATCTGAAAAAGCCATTTAACACTTCTTTTTTTGTGTGTGGTATTGGGGATGGAACCCATGGAGTCTACCTCCGAGCTATACCCCCAGCCCTATTTTTTATTCTTTATTTGAAACAGGGTCTCACTGAGTTGCAAAGGGCCTCAGTAATTAGTAGCAGAGGCTATCCTTGAACCACAATCCTCCTGTCTCAGCCTTCCAAATGCTGGGATTACAAGCGTGCGTCACCACGCCTGGCAGCCATTTAAACACTTCTTTTTCCCACTATTGATGTACGCACATCAAGCAGTTCTCTGTCATATTTTCCAGTAGACACTAGCTGAGTGTCCTCTATTTCGTTCAGTGTTGACACTCTCTACTTGGAGACAGCATCAAAACCCATAAATTGAAGTCTCAGACAAGAATGCCCTTCTTCCTTTTTCACAGGTTGTGACCTGTGCTTCTGACCAACCTACTGTAAATTGGGCTTCCATGATCCCTCCTTCGCTTCAGTTAATTTGTTAAAGCAATTTATGGAACTTAGGGAAACACTTGGCTTTTACCCATTGAATTTGTGTGTGTGTGTGTGTGTGTGTGTGTGTGTGTGTGTGTGGGGGGGGGGGGGTAGTAGGGATTGAACCCAGGTGTGTGTGTGGTAGTAGGGATTTTACCTCTGAGCTACACCCCTGGCCCTGATTTTTATTCCTTTTTTTTTCTTCCTTTTATTTATTTTTTTCAGAACTGGGGATTAAACCCAGGGGCATTCTATCTCTGAGCTACACCCCCAGCCCCACTTTTTTTGTTCTTTCTGTTTTGAAATAGTCTCACTAAGTTGCGGAGGGCCTCATGAAGTAGCTGAGGCTGGCAGCAAATCTGTGATCCTTCTGTCTCAGCCTCCCAAATACTAGGACTATAAATGTGTGCCAACACACCCAGCTTATTCCTGATCTCGAAACAGGGTCTCACTAGGTTGCCAAGAGCCTCACTGAATAGCTGAGGCTGGCCACAGAGACCTGCAATCCGTCTGTCTCAGCCTCCCAAGTCCTGGGATTATAAGTGTATACCACCATGCCCAGCTCTGTTATAAAGAATATTTTAAAGGATACAGAAGAGTAGTCAAATGGAAGAGAAGCCCGGGGCAAGGCATGCAATAGGAAAGGGTATGGAGCGTCCCTGCCCTCCCTGGGGAACCCCTCCAGGCAGCTCCAAGTGTTCAGTTATCCAGAAGCTCCCAAACCCAGTCACTACAGAGGCACGCATGGTGTGACTGTCACTGACCATTCGCGATCAATTTAAACTGCAGCCACTCCCTTTTCTCTGGAAGTTGAGCAATAGGACTCCAAGTCCCAGCCCTGTCATCCGCCTTAGTCCCCACCCTGAAGCTATCTAGGGACCTCGGCCACTGGCCATTCATTAGCATGCCAAAGATGCTCTTTTGTAAACTCTGAGGGTTTTTAGAGCTATATATCAGGAAAAAGAGATAAAAAAGATAAAAAAGATACACACTCACACTCACACTCACACTCACACACACCCTCTTTGTAGTGCCCGTGACAGTTCTTCGGATTCATTCTGTGAGGCCAACCCGAGTCACACATCTACTGTGGCCATAAGGATTCTTTGCTCCTGTGGATCAGGCACACACCACCCCTATTTATGGGATGCCACCCCTTTTAAAACTCATGAAGGGTGAGCATGCAGGGAGGGTAGATTTCCAAATGGGTCATATTTCCCAAAAGAAGGGAGATTCAGTGACAGTCAGAAGCATCAACTGTTTACTGTGATACCTGAATAAAGTTTCTTGGGTAGACTTGAGTTGAATTGGTTTGACTAATAAGTGGTGGCATTTCCAAGCAAGGGAAGGTCCTGGATGAATTCCCTGGGAAGAGACTCCTTACTGCCAGTTTTCCTGTTTTCTTTGGCAGTCGCTTGCTATTTTTTCAGAATGGATTCCTCCAGCTTTATTGGCTTCAATCATCTTTTCTGGAGGACAGTGACGTCACATAAGTAGTGAGTGTGAAGGAAAATAAGCATGAGGGTCCTGGCTGGCCTGCACCGGGAGTCCTGCCTTGGAAACCTTCTGCCAAAGACACATGAAAGGCTTTTTTTCTTGACTTTAGGGGGTGAAATGTGTCATTCTTACATAACTCATAGAATATATATCAAATTACATACTGGTACCACAGGAACTTGGTTCTCTGTGTTAGTATTGTATAAAGTTACAGCGTGTAAAACAACTCAATCTTTACTTTCCGAGCCTGCCAGTGGGAGGAGGGAAGGTTAAATCTTTTAGAGCCTAAAGCTTTTTTCCTCTGTCACTGTTATTTAAAGAGAATATAGAATTTAGACATGCGAATAGGAATAAAGGAAGTAGCCAAAAACTTTCCAATAGTTGAGTTAAAATACAGGCTAGCATGTTTTCAAAGTAAAGCTTTAAAGAAAGATCAGAAAATTCTGGAAAAGTTCTATACCATGTGCCTCAAAGGCATGCCTTGCTAAGTCAAAGTGGGAGAGAGCATGCGTATTGGGCCGGAGGGCCAGGGATTCTTGCACAGAAGTTGCTCTGCCAACCTTGTTCCCATCTGGGGAGTTGAAGGTTCAAAGAAATTTCTAGCAAGACTGGAATTTTCCATCTGCCAGCTTTTGTGTTGTGTTAGATGCCATTCTACTCTATTTCCTCATAGATTTGCATAAGCGCTTTCCCCTTGGATTTACACAAAGGACTCTACTTTTTTATTATTGGAAATATGGGGCGGGGGAAGAGCCCAAACTTGAAAGTCTGTGGAAGAATTTACCATATTTTAATCGGAGACATGAATGAGGAACTGTCTGACTTTAATATGTGGACTTTGCTACCAGGACAAAATGGGGTTTGGACCAGGATTTTCATGTTTTGGATGTGTGACCTTAGACAAGTTAATCTCTCTAGGACTTACCTCATGTGTAAAGTAATTATGTATCTATTCATACAACAAATATTTACTTTTAGACTTTCTTGTACATGTTGGGAATATATCAGCAAATAATGAGATCTCTTCCTTTATGTCACTGTGTGTGTGTGTGTGTGTGTGTGTGTGTGTGTGTGTGTGTGTGTTGGCAATGAACAGATATTATATGTTAAAACAGTGGTTCCCATAAGAGAAAAAGTAGAACAGGAAGAGAGACGTGCGATAGGAGGAAGAGCCGGTACAGAATTAGGGTAGTCAGGGTTGGCATCCCTGAGGAGGTGACCTTGGAACAAAGACTTTAATGAGGTTTTAAAAAAGTTAGTCTCTACTGCTGAGTTGCGAATAGATTGTTGGGAGTCAGAGTGAACTGTGAGAATTGTTAGGAGACTCTTATTGTAATTTAGGCAATAGATGATGGAGACTTAACCAAAGTAGTAGCAGTAAGTGCTAATTCTTGTTTATGCCTTAGAATTGTTGGTTTAATTATATATTTAATTCTAAGGAATTATATATTTAATTCTTTAATTCTTGTATATATTTTAGAGATTCAGCCAACAGGATTTTCTTATGTTATTTGACACACACACACACACACACACACACACACACACACACACACACAAAAACAAAAAAACCAACCAAACAAAAAACAAAAAACAACCAAAAATCCCCCTAAGTTTTAGGCCTGAGGAACTGGATGAATGGAATTATCATCTGACAAGAACACTGTGGGCAGAGCAGATTTTAGGGGCAAGATCAGGAATTCAGTCCTGCATGTATTGATTTAGGGATGTCTGTTAGGCATCATTCAGGTATCATGACATCTACCTATGGGTGAGCTGTGAATGGTGAATGTAAATCACTCAGTACAGTAGCTGACATAATTATCTCTGAGATCAGAGACTGAATACCTAAATGGAATGAAAATAAGTGGTTATAAAAGAGAGATTCAGGCAAAAAAAAAAGTTCACAGAATATGGTAGTGGAAAATTTTAATATAATAGATTAGAAGGTAGGATTGAGTGAATCACCCAGAAAATAAAAGTCAAAGAGATATAAAATACCAGGGAAATACTGAGCTGGGATGTAGCTCTATGGTAGAGCACTTGCCTAGCATGTGTGAGGACTTGGGTTTGATCCTTGGAACCACAAAGGAAAAAAAAAAGCATTTTATCAGGACATTTGAGTACAGAGAATAAAATTGAGTCTAAAGAAAGGAGCAAGGATTAGCATTGTCAGACTTCAAAAGTAAACCTGGAAGCTAGCAGACAATGGAGCAATGCCTTCAACGTCCTGAAAGAAAATTATTACAGATAACGTGCCCAGCCAGTCAATCAATTATGAGGATCGAATAAAAATACTTTCCAACATGCAAAGTGTCAAAGAATTTATCTCCTTTCTCAATAAACTATTGAATTATATGCTCCATCCAAAGACACAAAATTTGGGGAAATAAGGCAAAGACTGTTAGAGAGAGAGAAAGGAAATTCCCAGGATAAGGAGGAAAGTATAGAATGACAGCTAAGTAGCAGACCCAGAGAATGCCAGTACCATCTGAGGAAGAGAATGGAAGACCTGGGAGGATGTCTCTGAGAGGCTATTTGAACTGGGACTGAATGTGTTTGACTACTTTTTTTTTTTTTTTTTTTGTACTGGGCATGGAACCTAGGGGCATTCTACCTCCAAGCTACCCTCACCTCCACAGCCTTATTTATTTATTTATTTATTTATTTATATTTATTTATTTACTTATTTATTTTTGCAGTACTGGGGATGGGACCCAGGGGCAATCTACCTCTGAGCTACATCCCCACCCTATTTTTTTTTTTTGTTCTTTTTTTAAAAACAGGGTCTCACTGAGTTGCAAAGGGCCTCACTAAGTAGCTGAGGCTTGCTGAGAATCTGGACCCTCCTGTCTCAGCCTCCCAAATGCTGGGATTATGAGCATGCACCACCATGCCCAACTTGTGTTTGACCATTTCAAAAGAATTTCATAGTTCTTTCAGAGAGTTAGGAAATAAACCATCCCTAACTGTGAAGTAGTGTAGCCACAGGTAAGCAGGCAATCATAGTATTCTGTGAAGAGTTGTGAAGTTTAATACTCTGCTGCTTGATCCCCCATATTTGGAATGAAATCTTAGGAATCCTGTATATAGCTCCTTCAGCATCTATAAAAGAAGTAGTCAGAACCATTCTCCATTACCACAAAATCAGCGCCTTTCATAGCCAGAAAACACCATCACCAGTGAAACAAAAAATCACCAGGCTCCAGAGAGAAAGCGGACTGAGAACAGAGCCACAGAGGAGATAACCGGCCTCACGCCCAAGGACGCGGCAGACGCGGCAGCAGTGCCATACTGCTGGCGGCACCGGCGAATTCACAGGACGGCTACAGCAAGCCGAGGTGAGCCACTGCGGAACAGCCAGGTGGGATTTCTCCGCGCAGAGAGCATCTAAAGCTCCCAGTGGCCAAGCTCAGCACACGCTGCAGGGATTCAGAGTGGAAATCAAACCAAGAAGAAAAACACCAGCCCCACAGCCGAAGGCATAGCAGCGGCGCCATATTGCCACCGGCGGCAGCAGCACCGAATTCAGCGAGGCCAGTACAGCTACATCTGCATACTCAAGAACAGTGAGTCAAATTGCGGGCCACAGAGGAGAAATCCTAGTACTGTACTCCCTGGGACTTGACCCAGTGGGGGAGGGGCGGTGGCAGAGATATCACACCATAGGAGAATGTGCAACCTGGGACCCCCCACAGTCTAAAGCAGCCTCTATCGACTCTCTGGGTCGGAGACTCTGTGATACAACCCAGTAAAGGAGTAGTGGGGTCTGAGATACTACTGACTCGAGATCCAGAGCACCTTAATTGAAGTCATAGTGACCCAAGGGAAGAACTCAGAGAAGGCACAAACTTCGGAAATCATGGGAAAGAGGAATAATACTGGAGCAATAAATGCCCACAACCCCACAACATCAGAACCCGATAAAACTGAAAATCAGAGATTTCTAGAAGATCAAATCAGGAAAATAACTGTCGAAATAATAGAGGTGCTTCGAAAAGAACTCAGAGAGAGCCAAAAAGAGATAAAGGATGCAATTAATGAAGTAAAGGCCTCAATTTAAAGCACAAACAACCGATTAGAACACATGGAGAACAGAATCTCGCTCTTAGAAGATGAGCAATCCAAAAATGAACGCATAGTTTCTAATCTAGAAAAAAATATCCGACAGCAGGAATCTGATATTGAAGAAATATGGGCCCATTTTAAGAGAGCTAACCTAAGAATAATTGGAATAGAGGAGGGAAAAGAAAGTGAAACCAAAGGGATCAACAATCTCTTCAAGGAAGTAATAGCAGAAAATTTTCCAAACATAGAGCAAGAGGTCGATACACAGGTCCAGGAAACTTATAGAACTCCCTTTAGACAGGATCGGAGAAGAGGATCCCCACGCCACATAATTGTCAAAATGACCAATGTGGAAGCCAAGCAGAGAATCTTAAAGGCAACAAAAACAAAGGGCCAAGTGACATTCAGAGGCAAACCGATTAGAATCACTCCAGACTTCCCAAACCAAGTCATGAGAGCCAGAAGGGCTTGGAGTAACATATTCCAAACTCTGAAAGAAAACAACTTCCAGCCAAAAATTTCCTACCCAGCAAAACTTTCTATCAAATTAGATGGAGAAATAAGAAGCTTCCATGACAAACAGAAACTGAAGGAATTTATGTCTTCAAAACCAGCGCTAGAGAAAATACTCAAAGAGATTAACTACAAAGAAGAAATAGGTAACACACTCCAGAACCAGAGAAACAAGATTTTCCATCCAACAGACAACTAAGATTGGTTATCTGTGGAGATTCATTATTTATGTTAGTCTTTTACCTATCTCTAAATTGTATTGTTTGCCTTTATTGTTGTTAATTTCTAGGATTTCTAGTTGGAATATTAATATACCTTCAGATATAGAATTTGGAAATATTTTTATCCCATTCTATTAGTAACTGTTAACTCTGTTTACATTGTCTTTGGATATACAATTTTTTTTTATTTTTTAGGGAGTTTGTATACTCCTCTGTTGCCTGTGCCATTGAAATCATAACCAAGAAATCACTGCCAATTTCAATATTGTGAGGTTTTATGACCCAGATTTTCTCCTAAAAGTTTATAGTCTTAAGATTTATATTTAGGTCTATTATCTATTTTGAGTTAATATTTGTATATGGGATTAGGTAAGAGTCCAATTTTATTCTTTTCCATGTAATTATTTTTTTAACAATATTTAGTTAAAAGATTAATATTTCCACCACCAAATGTTCGTGGAAATCTTGTCAAAAATAACTTGACAATATAGGGAAGAATTTAGCTCTAGGCTTTTATTTAACTCCAATGGTTTATATATCTGCCTTTAGAATAGTACTACACTGTTTCAATTATTGTAGCTTTATATGGTTTGTAATCAGAAAATATATATCTTCTAGCTTTGCTTTTTTTCAAGATCGTTTTGGGTACCTAGAGTCCATATTCCATATTAGGATAGATTTTTTCTGAAAAATAAATATATAAATATATGATAGTTTCACCTAAAAAAAAAATAGAAAAAAAATTCTCTGGTAAGAAAGAAAGCAAAAAGAAATATTGAAATGTTATCTTTAAGTCATCAAAAAGCTTGGTATCAGACAAATGAAACTGTTATGTGAGATTATCATTTTTAATTTTAGATAAATTGCCATAATACTAGATGTCAACTACTAAGCCAAGCATGGGAGGGAGGGATAGGGAGAGAATGGGGTGGGGATTGGGTGGGGGCTGACTGGGAAAAGTGTGCATGTATGTCTACAAAAGTATGTATCCTACTTTGATGTATGAATACAGTGCACCAATAAAAATAAAAAAAATTAAAAAAAAAGGGCACTAAAGCCAGGTGTGGTGGCACACGCTTGTAATCCCAGCGCTTGGGAGGCTGAGACAGGAGGATCGCATAGGTTTGAAGCCAGCATCAGCTATTTAGTGAGGCTCTCAGCAACTTAGTGAGACCCTGTTTCCAAATAAAGTATAAAATAGGTCTTGGAGTATAGCCCGGAGGTAGAAACGTCCCTGGGTTCCACCCCAGTATCACCACCAAAAAAAAAAAAAAAGGTACTGAGGATTTCACCAAATCGGCCACAGGGAAGCCCTGAGAAAACAGGTGGGGCAAGAGAGGTGAAGCTCGTGAGTCCCCACCCCGCATCCGAAATCACACCCTCAAACTACTTTCCTTCTAGGACCATTGACACTGCTTCTGGGTCCTGCATGCTGTTGCTGCTCCCTGGAAATTCCTGCTTGCCGCTGCTCTCACTGCGCCACAAGAATGGGTTATCCGTGGTCCTTGCTCCTCTGGATTACCAGCTCCTGAACAAAGTTTTGACCAGGTGCATCTAATTGGAGGACACGTGCTTCCTACAGGCAAGGCTGGGAAGACAGGCATCTTGTGTTCTCTGCTTTTATATTAGACTTTCTGCCTTTCGCGAACAACACATAAAGAGTCTCCCAATGTAGGGAGGAGGTCCAAATGTGTGGACACTCGGCGTTTTGAGTGCCCTCCCTCTACATTCAACAGACAGTTATTGAAGAATACAAAGAGAACCAAGACACAGCTTCTGCCTTTAAGAGTTCCAAGTCTGGTGTGGTGGGAGACAAATGAGTAAATGGGCAACTGGAATGTACTGTGATGTTGGCCATGACAGGGGAAAGTGAGAGATGGTGGAATTACAGAGAAGAGGAACTGGCTAGCCTGAGGGGATCAGGAGAAATCAGGGAAAGTCTTCTGCAAAGGTTTTTTTTTTTTTTTTTTTGTGGAACTGGGGGTGGAACCCAGGGGCTTCCTACCTCTAGGCTATACTCCCAGACCTATTTTATACTTTATTTGGAAACAGGGTCTCACTAAGGTGCTGAGAGCTTCACTAAGTAGCTGAGGCTGGCTGTGAACCTGTGTGATCCTCCTGTCTCAGCCTCCCAAGCGCTGGGATTACAAGCATGCGCCACATGCCTGGCCAAAGATGGTATCTGAGACCCAAAGGACAAAGGAATGTCTGCTAACTTTGTGTGTGTGTGTGTGTGTGTGTGTGTGTGTGTGTGTGTGTGGTACTGGGGATTGAACCCAAGTGCATTCTACCTCCAGCTATATCCCCTTTTACTTTCTGTTTTGGAATAGTCTCACTAGATTTCTGAGAGTCTCTAAGTTGTTGAGGCTGTCATCTAGCCAGCAATTCTCCTGTTTCAGCCTCCAAAGTAGGAATATTTGATAAGAATTATTCCCCTTTCCCATCCCAGCACCTTTTTTTGGGGGGGTAACACTGGGGATGAAACCCAAGGGCATTCTACCTCCGAGCTACACCCCAGCTCTATTTTTTATTATTTTGAAATTGGGTCTCACTAAGTTGTGGAGAGCCTAATACCTGAGGCTGGCTGTGAATCTGTGATCTTCCTGTTTCAGCCTCACAAGTACTGAGATTATAAGCATGCACCACCACGCCCAGCCAGGCACCTCTTTTCAAAGCCTACAGTAGGGGCCACTTTGCTCAGCACCTCTAATTAAGAGAAAGTGCCAAATCTTAATTAACCATTAGACCACCAGGGAGCTGTTGACTTCATTGGCTAGGTATCCCAGGCTCCTGATCTAAGGACAGAAATTGGATACTATTTTCTGCAATACAGAGAGATAGTCCCATATTCCTTTTTTCATTGATATCCCCAGTCATTTTAGGAGGTTTTTAGAACTACCCAGCCTGTTCTAGGTAAAGGTTGAAAATTAGAAGCTGGATGTGGTGGCTTACGCTTATAATCCTAGTACTTAGGAAGCTGAGACAGGAGGATCACAGGTTCTTGGCCAGCCTCAGCTATTTAGTGAGGCCTTCCACAACTTAGTGAGAAACCTGTTTTATTTAATTTATTTATTTATTTATTTATTTATATATTTATTTATTTGTGGTACTAGGGGTGGAACCCAGAGGCTTTCTACCTCCGAGCTATACTCCCAAACCTATTTTTTAATATTTTATTTGGAAACAGGGTCTCACTAAGTTGCTAAGAGCCTCAATAAGCAGCTGAGGCTGGCCAAGAACCTGTGCGATCATCCTGTCCCTGCCTCCCAAGTGCAGAGATTACAAACACGTGCCACCACACCCGGCGAGAAACCTGTTTTAAAATAAAGAATACAAAATAAGGCTGGGGATGTAGTTCGGAGGTAGAATGCCCCTGAGTTTAATCTCCAGTCTTGCACGGAAAAGAAAAGAAAAAAGAAAGAAGGAAGGAAGGAAGGAAGGAAAGAAAGAAAGAAAGAAAGGAAGGAAGAAAGATGAGAAACGAAATTGTGATTATGCTCATACGGAGCTTACAGTCAGGCTCTGAAGCAAAAAGGCATATATTGAGGCCAGAGTGTCCTGGGGAGGGTCAGCTGTCACTTGGACTCACTCTCACAGGCTGGCATTGTCATGGTCTAGTGTCTGACAGGCTCAGAACCCTGATTTTGCACATAGGAAGAGTAGATGCAGCCCTCAGAATAAAGATTTATACTCAGACTCACATTAGTAAGCTCACTATGACTGGTGCATAAATCAGAAGTCCATTTATTAATTTGCAAAAGGAGGGTATTTTAAAAGCCAATTTAATTTGCAAAGCAGACCAGAACATGTCAGAGCTCAGTGTGTTTTCTCTCTTCTCTGAGCAGGCCATGTGGGAAGCTGAGAATCAGAGGGGGGCCTGGTCGGAAGCCTGGAATCAGAGCAAAGAGCTTGAGTCACACAGAGAGACCTGTTAGTGACCTGAGCACTACTCACTTTAACTGTGTTTCTTAGTCCATAGAATCACCCGGGGAACTAGGTGTGATCGCTCACACCTGGAATCCCAGCTACCTAGGACTGAATCCAGGGGCATTTGACCTCCAAGCTACACCCCAGCCCTTTTAAATATTTATGTATTTACTAATTTATTTTAATGCAGGGGATACTGAGAATTGAACCCAGAGGCATTCTACCTTCAAGCTACACTCCCAGCCCGATTTTCTTTCTTTCTTTCTTTCTTTCTTTCTTTCTTTCTTTCTTTCTTTCTTTTTGTGCGGGCCTGGGGATGGAACCCAAGGGTATTCTACCTCTGAGCTACATCCTCTGCCCTATTTTTTATTCTTTATTTTGAGACAGGGTTTCACTAAGTTGCGGAGGGCCTCACTAAGTAGCTAAGGCTGTCCGTGAACAGCCATCCTCCAGTCTCAGCCTCCCAAGCTGGGATTACAAGCATGTTCCACCACGCCCGATTTTTTATTTATTTGGAAATAGGGTCTCATTAAGTTGATGAGAGTCTCACTACTTGCTGAGGATGTCCTTGAACCTGCAATCTCCCTGTCTCAGCCTCCCAAGTACAGGGATTACAGGTGTGCTCCACCACGCCTGGTTTATTTTTTATTTTTGAAACAGGGCCTCACTAACCTGCAATCCTCCTGTTACAGCCTCCCAAGTAATGGGATTATAGATGTGTGCCACCACGCCCGGCACCTGGGAGGTGTGTGGCGTGGCGTTTGTGTGTGTGTGTGTGTGTGTGTGTGTGTGTGTGTGTGTGTTTATTTTTGAAACAGGGTCTCACTGAGTTGCAAAGATCCTTGCTAAGTAGCTGAGGCTGTCCACCAACCACGATCCTCCTGTCTCAGCCTCCGGCATGCCGAGATTACAAGCGTGCACCACCAGGCCCTGTAAACAAGATGGTTTTTGTTTGTTTATTTGTTTATTTTTACTGGTACTGGGCTTCCTGGAAACCCTTCTACCTCCAGGCTACACTCCCAGACCAATTTTTTATTTTTATTTGGAAACATGGTCTCTTAAGCCAGCGAGGCTGGCTTCGAACCTGAGCGATCCTCCTGTCTCTGCCTCCCAAGCACGGGGATTACAAGCGTCTGCCACCTCGCCCAGCTAAGCAAGATGTTTTAAATAAAAATAGAAATGTATAGTTGAATTTAACAGAAATAAAAAATTACTAAAGAGACTAGTGAATAACAACATTGTAAAGAACATGATGAAAAGTCCAGGCTTGGTGGCACACGCTTGTAATCCCAGCACTTGGGAGGCTGAGCCAGGAGGATCACACAGGTTCAAAGCCAGCCTCAGCTATTTAGTGAGGCTCTCAGCAATTTAGTGAGACCCTGTTTCCAAATAAAGTATAAAATAGGTCTGGGAGTATAGCCCGGAGGTAGAAAAGCTCCTGGGTTCCGCCCCAGTACCACACACACACAAAAAAAAAATGATAAAAGTATTTGAGAGGTTGAGACTGGAGGACTGCGATTTGCAGACAGCCTTAGCTACTTAGCAAGGCTCTTTGCAACTCAGTGAGACCCTGTTTCAAAAATAAAAAGACTAAAAATAGGGCTGGAGGTGTAGCTGGGAGGTAGAATGCCCCTGGGTTCCATCCCCAGTACCACACACACACACACACACACACACACACACACACACGAAAATAATTGGAGCTATTCCTCCAATTACTTACTGAGTTATGTACCCAGAAATTTTTAATTTTGAGACAGGGTCTCATTAACTTGCCCAGGCTGGCCTAGAACTTGTGATACTCCTGCTCTAGCCTCCCAAAGAAGTTGAGGTTACAGAGGTGCCCCACCACACCCAGTTTGGAGCTGTCATTTTTCTTTAAAAAAAAAAAAGAAACTATACATATTAAATATTAGACAATATTGATTGACTATTGTCTATCATGGTGGGGTGATTAATACTTCTCTATTTCTCTCCCTTCTCTCTCCTACCTCTTAATTTTTGTTACTAAATTTTTTCTTTACTTTTCTGAGATTCATAATGTTTATGCTTTTACAACTAAAATTCTCCTAGTCCTTAGGCTTAGTTCTAGATTTAAGTAGATTTAATTTTCACCACTGCTGTGGCATGGGAAAAACTAAAGTGCTTTTCCTATTTTCTTCTCTCACACAGTCCCATGGTCACTAAACAAACAGCAGTGTGTGTGTGTGTGTGTGTGTGTGTGTGTGTGTGTGTGTTACTGGGGACTGAATCTAGGGTTGCCACATGACTATGACCATTATAATGTCCTTAAAGTGAGAGCTGGGCCACCAACTTCTTTTCTTTAGGATATTGCCTACCACCGATGGTAGCTATGAATGACTCCTAATATTGTCATAGTTAGAGGGTGAATCACACAAAAGGCTACGATTAAGACAATTGTTAAAGTGAATACACCAGAATTATATACATCAACATGGTTAAATCTCAAAAGCAAACATCAAACCAAAAATATCAAGCTCCAAAAAAATAGTTACGGTATGGAATCATGTATATAAAGTTAGAAGCTGGGCATGGTGGTGCATGCTTAAATGAAAAATGAAATGGGGCTAAGGCATTAGCTCAGAGGCTGAACACCCCTGAGTTCAGTCCATAGTCACACACACACACACACACACACACACACACACACACACACACACACACTAAATAAATAAGTAAATTAATTAATTAATTAATAGAAAGAATCAGGGCTCCTTGGATTGATTATGGGACTGAGGGAAGAAAAAATAAAAAAAAACACACAGTGGGTCTGGAGCAACCTGTGTCAGGATGGGAACATGCTAACAAGACCAGAAGCCAATAAAAAAGAGCTCCTCCTGGCCAAAGCCCAAACCATCTAAGCAACAAAATAACTATAGCATTGGACTATAGCCCAAAGAATGAAATAAATATCACTGAGTTTTTACTGATATAAACAAAGGATTGAGTAAATAAGCAAATGGGGAAGAAGGAAAGCTCTTCCTTACAGAAGAATTTCATTCATGACTCAAGATACAGGATGGGGGGGCTAAGAAAGAAGTAGAACAGCCGGGCGTGGTGGCTCACGCTTGTAATCCAGCCTTCGGGAGGCTGAGACCAGAGGATCGCGGTTTGCGGACAGCCTCAGCTACTCAGGGAGGTCCTTTGCAACTCAGTGAGACCCTGTTTCAAAATAAAGAATAAAAAATAGGGCTGGGGTGTAGCTCGGAGGTAGAATGCCTCTGGGTTCAATCCCCAGTTCCAAAAAAAAAAAAAATTAAAACTTTTTTTTTTTTTAATTGGGATTATAGGTGCGCACCACCACACCTGGCTGATTGATGTTATTTTAGACGTAAGAAAATGATTTGGCCATTTAGGCTACCATGTTTTTGGCATTCTACCTGTGAACTATACTCCCAGCCCTTTTTATTTTTTTATTTTGAGACAGCGTCTCACTAATCTGCTGAGGGTCTCAGTAAGATTCTGAGGCTGGCTTCAAACCTGCAATCTTCCTGTCTTAGCTTCCCAAGTCCTGAAATTATAGGTGTGTACCACTATGCCAAGCTTCTAGGCTACACTTCCTAATAGAGTTCTTGCTTTTGACCTCTGTACTAAGTCTTCCTTTTATCTTTCCAACACTCATTCTTTAAGACTTTGCTGAATTGTCCCCTTCCCACTTTACCTCAGATCTTCCCCTTTGTGCCTCTGAAGGACCATGACATATTTCTATTTGTGTGTGTGTCTGTGTGTGTGTGTGTGTGTGTGTGTGTGTGTGTGTCTGTATTTGTGGATGGGGGGAGTACTGGGGATTTAACTCAGGGGCATTCTATCCCCAAGCTATACTACCAGCCCTATTTTATTTTATTTTTGGTGGTACTGGGGTTCCTGGAACTGTACCTCCGGGCTACACTCCCAGACCTATTTTATACTTTTTTATTTTTGGAAATAGGGTCTCTTAACTCAGCCCGGCTGGCTTCGAACCTGCGCGATCCTCCCGTCTCTGCCTCCCAAGTCCAGGGATTACAAGCGTGAGCCACCACACCCGGCTTATTGTAGTTTTTAATGACAATATACTATAAGTGTTTATTTTCTGTATCCCTGGTAGACTTTTTTCCCTCATTAGACTTCTTAAGTGTAGAGATTGTGTCTTGTTTATCAGTTATTGGACAAATATTTACCAGGTACCTACCATGCGCCAAGTATCAGGCTAGGGGCTGCAGGTTCAATGATGACCTGGGTAGACTTGGTTCTTTCTCTTCCAGGGCCTACAGCAGATGAGTAAATGGGCAAGAAAAGAGAGTATAACCAGGGAAGTGAAAAGAGCATGGGGAACCCAGGGTAGGGGTGCCTGGCTTACTTCAGGGGAACACATGAAGTCTTTCAGAAGGAAGTAAATTAAGATAAGAACTGAAGGAAAAACACAAGGTAGCCAGAAAATGTAGCCAGACCTGAGAGAGTACAACACATTCAAGAAACCAAAGGAAGGTCATAGCCCAGTGGAATATGGAGGCAGATGATAGGGACCGGGCGAGGTGGGAGGTGAGGAGTCTTTTTGTGTCTAGCGTGATGATACACACATAGACATCTTTATGCAAATGTTTTCCATGAATGAATGAATGAATGAATGAGCATTATAAAACCCAAGGGAGCAAGGTTTTATGGAAAGCCCGATTGGTTTGTGATTGTCCTCTCGTCCTTTGGGAGGCATTGTTGTGTGTTGGTCAAAGGTCTGGACTCCGACACCAACTGCTTAGGTTGAATCCTGGCTTTGACAATTAGCAGCTGAGACCTTAGACCAATCATGTAACTTTGCTGTGTGTCATTTTCCTCATCTGTAAGAGATAAATGACAGTAGTTCATAGGATTATTATGAAGATTAAACAAAGTAGTAATATTTGGAAAGTACTTGGAACAGTGCCTAGAACTAAGCACTGTTAAGCATTTGCTATTACTCTTTCTCCATTCATCAGAACATTTATTGAGGGCCAAGGACTCTGAAAGTAAGATGTAGCTTCAGCTGTGGAGGAAGATCATGGAATCTGGTGAGGGAGAAGATTCATAAATAAGAGATTATAACACAGTGTGACCAAGTGATAGTAAGTGCTGCAGAATCGAACAAGAAAGATGACTCATTCTCTCTGAAAAAGCCAAGGGAGGCTTCGGAGGGGAGGATGCATGAGTTGGATGACGCAGAACAAACAGTTTGGCAGCTAAGAAAAGCAGAAGGGTTTATCAGGCCAAGGAAGCACCATGTTGCAAAGGCTTAGTCAGATGCAAAGCCCAAGAAATGTTTAGAAAATGGCAGGGAAGGTGGGCGTGGTGGCACATGCCTGCAGTCCCAGCTTCTCAGGAGGTGGGAGGATTGATGGAGCCCAGGAGTTCAAGAGCAGCCTGGGCAACCTAGCAAGACCACATCTCAAAACAAATAAATGGAAATGGCAAGATGCTTTTGAGCACCTGTTATGTTTCAGAGTCTGTAATAGGCACTTTTTTTTGGGGGGGGGGGTAAGTTATTTCTTTTACTTTCCATGAGAATTTAGGAATTGAGAATTATAATTTAAATTCTAGAGAGGAGAAGGTGATCAGAAGATTTGCTTAAGATCACAGAAAGTAATGGGTGTTAATCTGAAGACAAGTCTTACATTCTTTACTTTCAGCTTGAGGCTGAGATGAAGCTAGGCTGAAAATAACCTTGTAAACATTTAGGTGTGTGTGTGTGTGTGTGTGTGTGTGTGTGTGTGTGTGTGTGTGTGTATGGTGCTGGGAATCAAACCCAAGGGCATTCTACCTCCGAGCTATACCCCCAGACCTATTTTAAATTTTTTTTTTTTTTAAACAAGGTTTCACTAAGTTGTTGAGAGGGCCTGAAGTGCTTGGGCTGATCTCAAAC
>NW_027664498.1:0-86775 GCF_963383645.1 Muscardinus avellanarius
ATATATATATATATATATATATATATATATATATTTTTTTTTTTTTTTTTTTTTTTTTTCTGGTTCACAAAGGTAGGAATCCTTTTTTGAGACAGGACTCCTCAGGAGTGGAGGAGACAGGAAGGTGGGGCTGCTGAGGTGCAGGGCTCTTTAACAAAAGGTTCATGACTTTGCTGGGGATCTTCTAGAACTCTGACAAAAGGTGAAGCTCTCTCAGGTTTAACCGTCTCAGGAATTTCCGGAGCCAGACCATTATGATTTAAAAGTGTGGGCCTGGGTTTTTTAAGCATAACCAAACTCTGTTATTGCTCTGAATCTGAAGATTTCATATTTTTAAACAATATATTCCTTTCCTTCCCAACATGTCTCCTTTCTATCTAAAATGTCATTCCTTCTATTCCACCTGACCACTAGGATAGCAGGTATCTTTATTCACTGGTGAGGCTCAGTAGCAACGCTCCAGGTCTAAGCCCTGAATTCAGAATATGCAAGTTCTTTTATGCACTTTCTTACTTACACTTGAGAAGGGTGGCGTGAGTGAGATTTGTTTTGTCTAGTGTAAACAGGAGGCAGAAACACAACACAGTCATGTGCATTGTTTCTCTTTTGTCCAGAGTTATATGCTTTTTCTTGCAGGACCTACTGTGTTCACTTCAGAGGGAGCCTGTGGAAAAGACTAATGTACTCTTCTAGATTCTAGCCCAGAGGCATTATCAAGCAAATAGCCAGGATCCTGCCTAATATAAAAAACTGAAGAACTGAGTAGCCTTCTTTTTTTTTTTTCTTAGCTCTTTCTCCAGATAGGCATTTGCTCATTTATTAACACCAGAGTCAATAATACAATGCTAAAAATAAACATGCATCAATTATACAATACATACTATACCAGTATTGGGAAGAGGTATCAAAATGTATTAATGTGTCGGTATTTGAAAATTGCTTTGATAATTTCCAAAATGTATAATATAGTCAGGGCCTGAGTGCTCTGCAGGCACTCAGGCAGGGAAGGGGCTGCAGCTATTACAATGCAGAGTTCCTCTCTGTCTTTGCCCTTCATTCTAATGATTAACCTATAGTAAAACTTTAGAGTCAACTGAAGCCTTTAGCCCTAAAACTACAATAGAGGCAACCAGGGCCTCTGTTTACCTCCTCTCCTCTGTGATCCGGCCTGGGCAAAGGAAAGGTAAACTGTGTGCGGCTTCAAAGCACCCTAGTTGATGAGCAACTAATACTGCCCGATACAATAGAGACAAGGGCCAGGTAGATTCTTGACCCTTGCACTTAGTAAGTGCACTGTCCAGAGAAAAGGAGGCACCACCTGGCTAAGGAATAAGTAACTAGCCCATTGCCTTGGTAACGCTGACAAGAAAGATACCAATACAAGATCTATTTAAAGGCTGGGCTTCCCCAAAAGGGGCCAGAGTTCCATTTTCGGGCTCTCCAGCATGCGGGTCAGCATGTTGCTTTTTCCTTCTCCATTTCCTACTGCTCTGTCTCCTACTGATTTCATAATAAAGATTTGTTAAAGCTCCACTGAGATGCCTATTAATATTAATTTTTCTATTCAACAAATTTTAGTTGAATAAGAAAAAGAACCCCCACCATTCAAACAACAACACATACTTACACAAAAACCTTCTGCCCAGTATAACCGGTGAATACAGTTGTTCCATTCCCCCTTAGTGCATTATATTTTCACAAGTAAAACAGAAAAGGACAATAATGAATTTAATGCCATTCAGCACCTTTAATAAAGTCGAAAGACAACATCTCCACTTATCAAGAAAAGTTGCATCTGTATCAACAAACATGTAAAGCTAACTATTTTTCTCGTTTTTAACAATGAATGATTTTATTTACATTACCCTTTACATCAATAACATTAAACAATATTTAAATATTATCTAAATTTATAAAAGGATTTCATACAATTCAACACTTAATTATTATGTCCATATGAGGAAGTCCAAGAATAAAGGTTTGTCTGGGAGCTGGTGTTAGGGCAGGGGTCCTGGAAAGCTCTCGAGGCATCCCATGTGCTTGTCTTCTCTGGAGTTTCCTTGACAAGTTCTGGCATTCGTTGGTTCTCCGTGGACGTAGGCTTGCAAAAATCTTCAAGCTGATTCTCCATTATTCTGAGAGAAAGAAAATAAAATAAACATTCAAAATAGCAACAATTAGGGAGGATGGTAGCACATGCCTGTAGTTCCAGTTCTTGGGAGGCTGAATCCGAAGTATCATAGGTTCAAAGCCAGCCTCAGAAACTGAGCAAGACCCCTTTTCAAAATAAAAAATAAAAGGGAGCTGGAGATGTATCACAGAGGTAGAATGCCCCTGGGTCCAGTTCCCATTACCACATACAATACTCACATTGCAACCTGGGGTCCTTTCACAGGCATCCACCTAGAGAACCCGATGGGCTCAGACATGACGAGGAGTCAGGGGGTGAGGGGAGGAGCCAGAGGAGTGGGACACATACCTGAGGACACAGATGTTGGCCTGGACCCTGTGCAGGAGGGACAGTGGCCAGAGGGAGCCAAGGCTTGCAAGATACAGAAATGTGGCAAGACAGGGGCTCTGGGTGAGTAACCATGTGTGGTATGGGCAACAGGGCAGACAAAGGCATTCATGCCCTCACCAGCCTGCGCCACCACCTCACAGGGCAGGAGCTCCAAGGCAGCGCATGGGAAGGAAACAGCTGGCCGCTGCCTGGGAGCAGGAAAAGCCTTGCCCAGCAGCACAGGACTCGAGAGGCCATCTCTTCTCAGACACTACCAGATGGTTCTGGAAAATGCTAGAGACTGGATTAGCAAGTGCAGGACAAGCACTATTGTTTTCACAGCAAGGCAGGAGGCTGAGGGAGGTGGTGACATGCCAACTTGTCCAGAGTCGCTTTTCCTGTGAGCCATTGCTTCCTCGAGGTCCATGCTACTGGCCAAGCACCAGGCACAGCTTGATTAAACACATCCCCAAACCAGGTATGGCGGCGCACACCTGTACTCCCAGGACTTGGGAGGCTGAGACAGGAGGATCCCAGGTTAAGACCAAATTCAGGAAGTAGTGAGATTCTAATCAACCTAGTGAGACCCTGTTTCCAAATAAAAAAGAATAAAATTAAATAGGGTTGGGGGTAGAGCTAGGAGTAGAACACTCCTTGGTTCAGCCTTCAGTATCTCACACACACACACATACACACACACACACACACACACACACACACACACACGTGGCACAATGGAATATGCACAATGTACATATAAACAATGGAATATTATTCAGGCCGAGGGGGTTTTTACCAGAAAATTCTATGAAGCACTGACACAAAGGGCCTCCTGTTTGATGGCTGTGATTGGGTGACCGTACCGTTTCTGTCGCTGCACCTTATCCAAGACCTTCTGCTTCTCTTGTATTATCCGCCTGAGGTGTCTTATCTCGAGCTGGTACTGGGCTTTCTGGTCGGCAAAGTCCATCTCCTGCTCTGCCATACGGTGAGAGATGCGGTCCAGCTTCCGTGCTGCCTGCCTCTTAGAGCTCTGCGAAGAGTGACTCAGTGAGCAAAGGGGCTGCTCCCTCCGGGCGCATTCCCTACTGCCCTGTGCACTGCCAGCCCACTAAGTTGAGGAAGCCCTAGATAAGGCAGATCTGGGAGGTGCATCTGGATCCTAAGAGTCATATATATAAGTGATAAAAAAGTTTCAGGTATAATAAGACCAAATATCATTTGTATTATGTCTGTTTGTTTGTGGTACTGTGGAGTGGACCACCGAGCCACTCGTAGCTACTCCTAGCTGTGGGCACTGTGAGATTTGATGGTAAGATTCAGGTGTGAGGTCTGACTACAGAGGACCGAGAACAAATGGACCCAGGAAAGGCACAAACATAAACACCTTGACCATCGCCTGCCCCTAGTCTCATGAACTCACCTCCTCTGGCCGGCATCAAGCCCACCAATTGGAGAAGTACATGACTGCTTTGCTCTCCCTGACTCCTAACACCCTACAAAAGGCCCAAGACTGTAAGGAGGGGACTCCTGACGCTCATGGACTCTTCTCCTGGTCACTTGCCTCCTCCCAGGTTTTAGTTCTGAACAAACCCTGTTCCTTGCCATCAAACTGTGTTTTCTTTGTCCCCATATAACCCAACACTAGCCCTTTTTCATTTTTAGGCAGGGTCTCACAGGTCTCCAACCTGTGTTCCTCCTGTCTCAATCTCCCAAGAACTGGGCTTAACACCAGGCTATGCCAGTTTTTTGTTTTTAAATGCTGCAAATAATAGTAAACTTAAAATAGTAGCATCATTGAAAAAAACTGGATGTTTGTGAAATTAAACTACTAGGGCACTCTTTTTCTTTTCTTTCTTTTTATTGTGGTATGATAATTGAACTAAGAGTCACTCTACTTCTGAGCTCACCCTAAGTCCTATTTTATTTTTTATTTTGAAACAAGGTCTCGCTAAGTTATGGAGGGCCTCGCAAAATTGCTGAGGCTGGCTTTGAACCTGTGATCCTCCAGTCTCAGCCTCCCAAGTGAGGCAGGGCAGAAGACCTGCGAAGAGGAAGGATACAGCAGGACATCTGCATCACCTGTTGTGAGGTGGGGGGCAAGTGAAAGGAAGATGACAGATGGGTGGGCCCCAGGAAACCAGTACCCACCAGCCCACCAGAGAACAATTCAAATTAAGGATAAAGACTGTACAAAAGCCACTGGTTCCCCCAAATCCAATTCTGACCAATCATAAAAGAGCAGATGGGAACCTCAGTAACCTTTAAAAGCCCTCTTCCCAAGAGGCATAGCTTGTTCAACTTCTTCATCAGTCCCAGACCAAGAGAAACAGATTAAAAACTCTTATTATTACTAAGTATTCATCTTTTCTTTGTATTTCCTTTAGTTTATACTTTATAAATCTTCTGTTTATTTCCTACATAGTATAAATTTTCTGCTGTGTTATTTACTACATAGATATTCACCCTACTATTTATTAATTGTAGTATTTAGTATTCATTATTAGTATTTATTTAGTATTATTTATTTACTTATTTATTTCATGTTATTGTTTATTTATTTAGTATCATTAGTATTTATTTATTGTGTCTCAGCTTCCCAAATACTGGGATTGTAGGTGAGTGCTACCAAGCCCGATTTATTTCTTACTTTGAAACAGGGTCTCAGTAAGTTGCGGAGGGCCTCACTAAGCAGCTGAGGCTGGCCACGAACGGGCAATCCTCCTGTCTCAGCCTCCCAACTACTGAGATTACAAGCGTGTGCCGGATTACAGTCCGGCGTAGGAGTCTACATTTGTAATTCCCCTTTCCCTTGTGAAAACGAGATCTCTGAGGCTAAAGGACTTACCTTCAACTCTTCCTCTAACCTTTCCAAGCGAGTATCGTCTCTTATGATTCTGTGACGAACTCTCGGGTTCTCACTTTCTTTACATTGACCCTGGTGAGAAAAGAAAGAACAAAAATAAATAGGCTCTCAGCTTTACAGAAAACTGAAAATATTTTTTTTTCATGTGGTACTGAGGGTAGAACACAGGGGCTCTGTACCACTGACCTGCACTCCTGGCCTTTTCTCACTTTGAAACTGGGTCTTGCATAATTTGCAGAGGCTGGACTCCAAATTGGAATCCTCCTGTTTCAGCCTCTCAAGTACTAGAGTTATAGGTGTGGGCTACCATGCCTGGCCTTGTGGCCTCCTTTTGTTTTTTTATGCTGGCCCACAAAGATGAGGGATAAAGGAGGACCTTCAGTTCATCATGGAAGCCTGTGATGCTCCGTGACCCATGGGGGAAGTACAAGGCCTGGATGCCTTCCTGTCCTGCCATACAAACAAGGTGGCTTTGCATGTATTTATGGTGGCACTGAGATGTGGTGGGAAGGTCCTCAGGAACGTTTGCTGTATGAATAGGTGTGCCTAACACAAGCTTTTGCTTTACTCTCTTACCATCCCAGTGGGTAAGCCCAGTGGCAAAGCAGAAGAGAAAGCAAACACGAAGTGCCAATCCAGAAAACACCTGTGAGTTTGGCACTTTGGAACGCAGCTATGCTAACCACTGTACCACCAACGCAAGTTTGGCACTTTGGGTGTGATGGCAACTTTTTAGGAGAATGGGCTTTGGGGCCAGAACATCTGAGTCTTCTCATGGCTCCTGAAATGCTGCATCAAAGTCAAACCAATGGATTTTTAGAAGACTCAGGAAGCCAGGCACAGTGGTGCACACCTATAATGCAGTACTTGTGAGGCTGAGACAGGAGGATCGCGGGTTTGAAGACAGCCTCAGCAAGTATTGTGATGCTGTCAGCAACTTAGCAAGACTGTTTCAAAATAAAAAATAAAAAGAGGGCTAAGGGTGTAGCCCTTGAGTTCCATCCCCAGCACTATACGCGTACGCACACACACACACACACACACACACACACACACAAACACACAAACACACCTCCCTCTCTCTCTCTCTCTCTCTCTCTCTCAGAATTTAAAAATCACCAATAACATATGACCAGACTTACCACACTCCTACAACATAACTGTTTTATTTCAGTGGTTCAGTACTGGAGATGAAACCCAGGGGAATTTTACCTCCAAGTTACATCCCTAACCCTTTTTTGTTTTGTATTTTGAAATAGGGTGTCACTGAATTGCTGAGACTACCCTTGAGATGCTCCTGACTTAGCCTCCTAAATACTGGGGTTAAAGGCATGTGCCACCACACTGGCTCCAGCAATTCTAATTCTAAAAAGTGTTCTGTAATATTTAGTACAGAGTGGTTTTTTAAGACTAGTTAGTGGGTTTTTTTATTAAAAAGAAAGATCAGCTGGGAGTTGTGGTGCACACTTATAATCCTAGCATTTGGGGGCTGAGACAGGAGGATCACAATTCGTGGACATCCTCTGCAACTTAGTGAGGCCCTTTGCAAACTAGTGAAACCCTTTTTCAAAATAAAGACTAAAAGCCGGGCGTGGTGGTGCATGTTGGTAATCCCAGGATTTGGGAGGCTGAGACTAGAGGAGAGACTAGAGGATCGCAGTTTGCAGACAGCCTCAGCTACTTAGTGAGGCCCTTTGCAACTCAGTGAGACCCTGTTTCAAAATAAAGAATAAAAAACGGGTCAGGGGTTGTAGCTTTTCAGAGGTTGAATGCCCTTGGGTTCCATACCCAGACCCGCATAAATTATATATATATGTATGTATGTATGTATGTGTGTGTGTGAATATATATATATATATATATATATATATATATATAATGTCTGGGGAGTATCTTGAAGGTAGAATAATGTTCCTGGGTTCCATGCCCAGTACTGCAAAAAAAAAAAAAAATTAAAGATCAGCTGGGCATGGTAGAACACTCTTCTTATCCTAGAATTTGGAGGCTGAGACAGGAAAATCACAGTTTTGAGGCTATCAAGACTCTCAGCAACCCAGCAAGACCATGTTTTAAAACAAAAATAAAAAGGCTGGGTATCTAATGCACGGGTACAATGCATCTGAGTTCAGTCCTCAGTAAAACACACACACGCACATGCATACACACACACACACACACACACACAATGTAAATAAATAAAAGTCAACATTTCCCAAGAGCTGCCTGTTTTTATTTATTTATTTATTTATTTATTTATTTATTTATTATTTTTGCACTACTAAAGATAGAACTTAGGGACATTCTACCTCTGAGCTACATCCCCTGTCCTATTTTTTATTTTATTTTTATTTTGGAACAAGGTGTCACTAGGTAGCTGAGGGCCTCACTAAATAGCCGGGGTAGCCACGCGAATCTGCAATATTCAGGTCTTAGCCTCCAAGTCCTGGGATGACGAGCGTGTACCACCACGCCCAGCTACAGCTGCCTGCTTATACTTCAGTGCTATAAAACAAGGACTCAAAGGGGATGTCTATTTTCCCAAGGAGGAGCTTAATATCTTTCTAACAATTAGGAATGGGCCTATGGCATGTCTAGACACTTTCCACACCTCATTCAACCCTGGAGAAGAAGGTACTTCCAGGCTTGCTGGTTTCTGATTCATTCAGTTATTACTCCAAATCCTATACTAGCAGAGATTGCAACCTGACTTATTCAAACATGCTTACATGTATAGAAGCACGAAGTGTTCAATGTAGAAAAACATAAAATGCAGATCAGTGAGAAGACTTTCTAAAGAAAAATCACCTGGAATTCTATGCCTTGGCGATAACTCACTGGGGTAACTCCTATCAGACCTTTTTCAGTGTGTATGGCTGGGAATAGCATCTGTCTTCTTTCAACACACAATCCGCTCATGTCTTTTCCATCAATGCAGACATGTTTAGAATCCTGCCCACATGTCACTACTGCTGGCTGTGTAGTGTGCCATCCTCTAGGACATCAACACCTGACTAAGTCCCTCCCTGGGACTCACTGCAGCTGCCTCTTTGTGCCCTTTCAACTATGTCCACACGGTGACCTCTAAACTATGGTTGGTTGGTTTGTTCATTTACTTAATTTTTTTTTTTTTTGCAGTACTGGGGATGGAAACCAAGGGCATTTTTACCTCTGAGCTATACCCCCGGCTCTCCTTTTTAAAATTCTTTATTTTGAAACAGGGTCTTACAAAGTTGCGGAGGGCCTCACTAAGTAGCTGAAGCTGGGCTGAACCGCAATCCTTCTGTCTCAGCCTCCCAAGTACTGAGATTACAAGCATGTGCCACCACGCCCAGCTGTTTTTGTTTTTAGTGTGGTACTGGGGATGGAAGCAGAGCTTTACAACATGCTAAGCCTATGTTCTGCCCCTGAGCTAAATCACTAGTCCTGTCTACGATTTCCATGTTTCATATTCAAACAGGGAAAATATTAGATAGCATTAAAAAGATAACAAAGATGCATCCGCAGACATACTAAATACAAGATGACTACCATTCCGACTTAGTTAAATGGACAAATCCTCTTATTTTACCTTCTAAAATAACAACTGCCATTATTTAAGTGTGTGGGTTACTTGCCTTTCAAAAAAGTGTTTAGCCAAGCATGGTGATAGACGCCTATAATGCCACTACCTGGAAGGCTGAGACAGGAGGATCACAGATTTGAGACCAGCCTCAGCAACTGAATAAGACCTTGCTTCCAAAGACACATATATACATATATATATACATACATAGCACATACATATATACATACTGTGAAAACATAATTAGACCTTTTCTTTTCTTATGGTGCTGGGGATGGAACCCAGATGCTTTCTGCCTTTGGGCTATATTCCCAGACCTATTTTCTATTTTATTTGGAAACAGGGTCTCACTAAGTTGCTGAGAGCCTCACTAAGTAGCTGAGGCTGGCTTTGAACCTGTGCGATCCTCCTGTCTCAGCCTCCCAAGTACTGAGATTGCAAGTGTGCGCCACCACGCCCGGCTAATCAGATCTTTTCTATCAAAGAAATAACTAGCCCACCAAGTGTTGTGTACATGTATGTCACTGACAACATGATTTACATTGTGATATGAGACTATAATGCACCCAAAAGAGCAAATTATAAAATAGATAAATAAGTTTTTAAAAAGAAATAACGTCTTAAGCTCCATTTTTTAAAACCATCATTCTGTAATATTGTGGGCACTTATTTTTTTGTAAAGTCAGCACTCCTGGAAATTACAAGTGCCAACCCCTCTTCTGGCATCCCCTTCAGTCAATGACATAAAGATTTTAGGCAGGCGTGGTGAAGCCAGCTTGTAATCTCAGCATTTGGGAGGCTGAGACAGGAGGATCGTGGTTCGAGAACAGCCTCAGCTACCTAGTGAGGCCCTTTTTACTGTTTCAATAAAGAATTAAAAGTGAGACCCTGTTTCAAATAAAGAATTTAAAAAAAATACGGCTGTTGGTGTAGCTTGCAAGTAGAACACCCCTAGGTTCTATCCCCAGGACAGTTAAAAAAAAAAAAAAAAAGATTGCAAGGCTATGCTCGCACCAAAAGAAGTGCAGCACGGGAGCCTCAGGCTGGACATAAAAGACCCAGCAGGTTTCCACCATTTTGTTCTTGCCCACTCGACTTTACTGGTGGCAAGTGCGTTTTGCAAACAGTAAATTCTAGCTGGGCGTGGTGGTACACGCAGGCACTTGGGAGACCGAGACAGGAGGACCATAGGTTTGCAGCCAGCCTCAGCTACTCAGTAGGGGCCTTTGCAATTTACTGAGACCCTGTTTCAAAATGAAAAAATAAGGCTGGGGATATAGCTCTGAAGTACAATGTCCTCAGGTACAATCCTTAGTTCCATAAAAAAGTAAAATTGCCTTGCTGAGCCACTTTTAGACATGTGTCTTTTCTTATGGCACCAAGGAAATTTATTTCTAACAATAAATACATACATTAAAAATGGGGCTGGAGGTACACCGCAGAGGTAGAATACACCTGGGTTCAATCCCTAGCCCCCCCCCACACAAACATTTTTGGCTATTATTGAAATTTTAAAATAGGAAGCTTTTCATAGACTAGCTTAAATATAAGCTTTTTTTTGTGGTACTGGGGATTGAACACAGGGACATTTTTAATCCAATCTACACCTCCAGCGCGATATTTTATTCTTTATTTTAAAACAAGTTCTCACCAAGTTGTGGAGGGCCTAAGTACCTAAGCCTGGCCACGAACCTAGATCCTTCTGTTTCAGCCTCCCAAGTACAGGAATTATAAACATGTGTCACCACACCCAGCTTTAAAAATACTCTTAAAGTCACATTTGCAAAAAAAAAAAAAAAACACAAAAAACAAAAAAAACTCACATTTGCATATTAACTTGCAGTTTACTAGAAACAACTTTCAGGAAACTTACCAGACGTATAAGAAGACTATCTCGTTCGTGGGCCATATTTTCTGTCACGGAAATAAGGTTTTCGAGGTGCCAGGTTGCAGACTCTTCGCCCCTCATGGCACTTTTCAGTGACTTCTTCAGTATATTAAGTTCATTTTGAAAGTCCTTAGAAAGTTCCCTAGTAATCATAAATAAAAAAATTCATTAGTTTCCATGACTATGGCACACTGAATAGCTGTAGTATAAAAACAGCCACAATGTTTATACCATTCCTGGGACTAGAGTGTATGTAGTTCAGTGGTAGACCACTTGCCTAGCATGTGCGAGGCCTTGGGTGCAATTCCCAGCACCATTCAAAAATGAAAAATGAAAAATCAAATGCTATTGTTCAACAACCTATATTTTTGACTCAGTTTCAGGGTGAGATGAGGTAAGTGGGTTTTGTTTGAAACAAAGCAGAAGTTTTGACTCCAAATCAGGTTACCAGAACTCATAAAATACGTATCAATGAGTAGGTTAGTTAAATATCATTCCATTAACATTTTGGCTCATGTTATGGAAGGTACTTTTAAAAGAAGGGATTCGAGATCCCTGGAGAAACCAGGCCCAGTAAGACGCTGGGTTCTGGGCAGGGGTCGCGCGCGGCGCACAAAAGCCGGGGCCTGGGTCGCGGGACCCTGGGCCCCGGGCCGAACTGCGCGTAGCACGCCAGACCCCTGGAGAAACCAGGCCCAGTAAGACGCTGGGTTCTGGGCGGGGGTCGCGGGCGGGGCACGCCTAATGGGGCCCGGGTCGCGGGACTCTGGGCCCCTGCCGAACTGCGCGTAGCACGCCAGACCCTTGGAGAAACCGGACCCAGTAAGACGCTGGGTTCTGGGCGGGGGTCGCGGGCTGGGCACGCCAGATGGGGCCCGGGTCGCGGGACTCTGGGCCCCAGGCAGAACTGCGAGTAGCACGCCAGATCCCTGGAGAAACCAGGCCCAGTAAGACGCTGGGTTCTGGGCAGGGGTCGCGCGCGGCGCACAAAAGCCGGGGCCTGGGTCGCGGGACCCTGGGCCCCGGGCCGAACTGCGCGTAGCACGCCAGACCCCTGGAGAAACCAGGCCCAGTAAGACGCTGGGTTCTGGGCGGGGGTCGCGGGCGGGGCACGCCTAATGGGGCCCGGGTCGCGGGACTCTGGGCCCCTGCCGAACTGCGCGTAGCACGCCAGACCCCTGGAGAAACCGGACCCAGTAAGACGCTGGGTTCTGGGCTGGGGTCGCGGGCTGGGCAAGCCAGATGGGGCCCGGGTCGCGGGACTCTGGGCCCCTGCCGAACTGCGCGTAGCACGCCAGACCCCTGGAGAAACCAGACCCAGTAAGACGCTGGGTTCTGGGCAGGGGTCGCGGGCTGGGCACGCCAGATGGGGCCCGGGTCGCGGGACTCTGGGCCCCAGGCCGAACTGCGAGTAGCACGCCAGACCCCTGGAGAAACAAGGCCCAGTAAGACGCTGGGTTCTGGGCGGGGGTCGAGCACAGGGCACGCCAGCTGGGGCCCTGATCGCGGGACTCTGGGTCCCGGCCGAACTGCGAGTAGCACGCCAGACCCCTGGAGAAACCGGGCCCAGAACAGAAAAAGATAAAGAAAAATATCGGAGAGGTGGTAAGAAAGCCGTTATGGATGCCAGGACACTGGAGATGCAGACAAAACTTATCTAAATGCACTGGAACTTATGGAAAAATTCGCCGTGAAAGAGGACTGCTATTTCTCTATATTGTTAAGAATCTCAGACATCACATATAAGGAGAGAGTTTAGCGGAGACCAAGGAGAAATGCGGTGTTGAAAGAGTTCTTCGCGATGGTGGTAGAGACTTGTATTCAGGAGAAGCAGAAACCGGATCTTACCAACTTTATTTTTTTGGAGAAATTACACCAAATGTCGAATGCTACCATCACGCATGCTTAGGAACACTGGACAACATTCAGAGTGGAAAAAGAGCCTGGGAAGGATTTGAAACGGTGGAGGCAGTGGCAATGCCAGTGGCCAATATTCGGGGGAGGCAGAGATCTGATACATTACAACTGGAACCTTTGAAATACTAACCACAGAGACAGTGATCGGAACCTGCTGAGGGGTTAGGCGGGCGCCGGGGCCAGTGGCCGACATCGGAGCTTGCTGTGAGGCAGGGCCACTACTGAGGCCTCCGTGGCCGGGATTGGAACCTGCAGAGGGGTTAGACCGATGCTGGGGCCAGCGAGGCCGGCATTGGAGCCTGCCATGATGCAAGGCTTGTGCTAGGGCCTCCGAGGTCGGGTCCGGAACTTGCTGAGGGGTTAGGCCGGTGCTGGGGTCAGCGAGGCTGGCATCGGAGC
The DNA here is from genome assembly GCF_963383645.1 of Muscardinus avellanarius. Taxonomy (NCBI): domain Eukaryota; kingdom Metazoa; phylum Chordata; class Mammalia; order Rodentia; family Gliridae; genus Muscardinus; species Muscardinus avellanarius. Next base: position 13,133 of record NW_027664498.1, read on the forward strand.
CTGCCGTGAGGCAAGGCCAGTGTTGGGGCCCCCAAGGACGGGACTGGAGCCTGCTGAGGGGTTAGGCCGGTGCTGGGGCCAGCGAGCCTGGCATCAGAGCCTGCCATGAGGCAAGGCCGGTACTTGGGCCTCCGAGGCCAGGATAAGAGCCTGCTGAGGGGTTAGGCCGGTGCTGGGGCCTCCGAGGCCAGGATAAGAGCCTGCTGAGGGATTAGGCCGGTGCTGGGGCCAGCGAGGCCGGCATCGGAGCCTGCCTTGAGGCAAGGCCGGTACTGGGGCCTCCGAGGCCAGGACAAGAGCCTGCCGAGGGGTTAGGCCGGTGCTGGGGCCAGCGAGGCCGGCATCGGAGTCTGCCTTGAGGCATGACCAGTGCTGGGGCCTCCGAGGCCGGGATCGGAGCCTGCCGAGGGGTTAGGCCGCTGCTGGGGCCAGCGAGGCCGGCATCGGAGCCTGCCTTGAGGCAAGGCCGGTACTGGGGCCTCTGAGGCCGGGATCGAAGCCTGCCGAGGGGTTAGGCCGCTGCTGGGGCCAGTGAGGCCGGCATCGGAGCCTGCCATGAGGCAAGGCTGGTACTGGGGCCTCCGAGGCCAGGATAAGAGCCTGCTGAGGGGTTAGGCCGGTGCTGGGGCCAGCGAGGCCGGCATCGGAGCCTGCCTTGAGGCAAGGCCGGTACTGGGGCCTTGAGGCCAGGATAAGAGCCTGCCGAGGGGTTAGGCCGGTGCTGGGGCCAGCGAGGCCGGCATCGGAGCCTGCTGTGAGGCAAGGCCGGTACTGGGGCCTCCGAGGCCAGGATAAGAGCTTGCCGAGGGGTTAGGCCGGGGCTGGGGCCAACGAGGCCAGCAGCGGAGCCTGCCGTGAGGCATGACCAGTGCTGGGGCCTCCGAGGCCGGGATCGGAGCATGCCGAGGGGTTAGGCCGGTGCTGGGGCCAGCGAGGCCGGCATCGGAGCCTGCCGTGAGGCAAGGCCGGTACTGGGGCCTCCGAGGCCAGGATAAGAGCCTGCCAAGGGGCTAGGCCGGTGCTGGGGCCAGCGAGGCCGGCATCGGAGCCTGCCTTGAGACATGACCAGTGCTGGGGCCTCCGAGGCCGGGATTGGAGCCTGCCGAGGGGTTAGGCCGCTGCTGGGGCCAGCGAGGCCGGCATCGGAGCCTGCCATGAGGCAAGGCCGGTACTGGGGCCTCCGAGGCCAGGATAAGAGCCTGCAGAGGGGTTAGGCCAGTGCTGGGGCCAGTGAGGCCGGCATCGGAGCCTGCCTTGAGGCAAGGCCGGTACTGGGGCCTCTAGGCCAGGATAAGAGCCTGCCGAGGGGTTAGGCCGGTGCTGGGGCCAGCGAGGCCGGCATCGGAGCCTGCCGTGAGGCAAGGCCGGTACTGGGGCCTCCGAGGCCAGGATAAGAGCTTGCCGAGGGGTTAGGCCGGTGCTGGGGCCAACGAGGCCGGCAGCGGAGCCTGCCGTGAGGCATGACCAGTGCTGGGGCCTCCGAGGCCGGGATCAGAGCATGCCGAGGGGTTAGGCCGGTGCTGGGGCCAGCGAGGCCGGCATCGGAGCCTGCCTTGAGGCAAGGCCAGTACTGGGGCCTCCGAGGCCAGGATAAGAGCCTGCCAAGGGGTTAGGCCGGTGCTGGGGCCAGCGAGGCCGGCATCGGAACCTGCCTTGAGGCATGACCAGTGCTGGAGCCTCCGAGGCCGGGATCGGAGCCTGCCGAGGGATTAGGCCGCTGTTGGGGCCAGCGAGGCCGGCATCGGAGCCTGCCGTGAGGCAAGGCCGGTACTGGGGCCTCCGAGGCCAGGACAAGAGCCTGCCGAGGGGTTAGGACGGTGCTGGGGCCAGCGAGGCCGGCATCGGAGCCTGCCGTGAGGCAAGGCCGGTACTGGGGCCTCCGAGGCCAGGATAAGAGCTTGCCGAGGGGTTAGGCCGGTGCTGGGGCCAACGAGGCCGGCATCGGAGCCTGCCGTGAGGCATGACCAGTGCTGGGGCCTCCGAGGCCGGGATCGGAGCATGCCGAGGGGTTAGGCCGGTGCTGGGGCCAGCGAGGCCGGCATCGGAGCCTGCCGTGAGGCAAGGCCAGTACTGGGGCCTCCGAGGCCAGGATAAGAGCCTGCCAAGGGGTTAGGCCGGTGCTGGGGCCAGCGAGGCCGGCATCGGAGCCTGCCTTGAGGCATGACCAGTGCTGGGGCCTCCGAGGCCGGGATCGGAGCCTGCCGAGGGGTTAGGCCGCTGCTGGGGCCAGCGAGGCCGGCATCGGAGCCTGCCGTGAGGCAAGGCCGGTACTGGGGCCTCCGAGGCCAGGATAAGAGCCTGCTGAGGGGTTAGGCTGGTGCTGGGGCCAGCGAGGCCGGCATCGGAGCCTTCCTTGAGGCAAGGCCGGTACTGGGGCCTCGAGGCCAGGATAAGAGCCTGCCGAGGGGTTAGGCCGGTGCTGGGGCCAGCGAGGCCGGCATCGGAGCCTGCCGTGAGGCAAGGCCGGTACTGGGGCCTCCGAGGCCAGGATAAGAGCTTGCCGAGGGGTTAGGCCGGTGCTGGGGCCAACGAGGCCGGCAGCGGAGCCTGCCGTGAGGCATGACCAGTCCTGGGGCCTCCGAGGCCGGGATCGGAGCATGCCGAGGGGTTAGGCCAGTGCTGGGGCCAGCGAGGCCGGCATCGGAGCCTGCCATGAGGCAAGGCCGGTACTGTGGCCTCCGAGGCCAGGATAAGAGCCTGCCAAGGGGCTAGGCCGGTGCTGGGGCCAGCAAGGCCGGCATCGGAGCCTGCCTTGAGGCATGACCAGTGCTGGGGCCTCCGAGGCCGGGATCGGAGCCTGCCGAGGGGTTAGGCCGCTGCTGGGGCCAGCGAGGCCGGCATCGGAGCCTGCCTTGAGGCAAGGCCGGTACTGGGGCCTCCGAGGCCAGGATAAGAGCCTGCCGAGGGGTTAGGCCGGCGCTGGGGCCAGCGAGGCCGGCATCGGAGCCTGCCGTGAGGCAAGGCCGGTACTGGGGCCTCTGAGGCCAGGATAAGAGCCTGTCAAGGGGTTCGGCCGGTGCTGGGGCCAGTGAGGCCGGCATCGGAGCCTGCCGTGAGGCATTACCAGTGTTGGGGCCTCCGAGGCCGGGATTGGAATCCTGCCAAGGGGTTAGACCGGTGCAGGGGCCAATGGCCAGCATCGGAGCCTGGCGTGAGGCAAGTTCACTCCTGCGGCCTCCAAGGTCGGGACCAAAGCCAGCTTAGGGGTTTGACCGGTTCAGGGGCCAGCGAGACCAGAACTGGGTCCTCCCATGAGGCAAGGCCGCTGCGTGAGCCAGCGAGGTCCGGATCAGTCCACTGAGTAGCCAGGCCACTACTGGGACCATCAAGAGTGGGATTGGTACTTGCAACGCAGCATGCACAGAGAAATATCGCAGAAAATATAAATCAGACGCTTCTCTTAATCAGCAATAACTAGGAGGAAAAGGGCAACAGGAAGAGGTTGAGCTATAGAAAGGGCCCTATAGTGAAGCAACTAATGTGATCAATCAGAGGGTATGTAATACTGGAGGACGGAGCCTCTTTAAAATGCAGGAGGTACATAAACAAATGTATCAAGGTAAATCACCAAAGAAGTGTGGGATGGAGGGAGGGGGAGGGAATGGGACGGGGGCTGGAGGAGGGCTAATTGGATGATGTGTGCTTGTATATCCTCTCAAGTCTTGTACTCCAATGTGATTGATATATGACTACAATGCACCAATTTAAAAAATAAATTAATTAAAAAAAATAAAAAAAATAAATAAAAAAAAAAATAAAAGAAGGGATTCAGCAATTCCAAAGTAGACTCTGGGAAAGTGGTTAAGAAAGAGCTGCTACAACGTTCAGGTCTTATGGTTGGCATCTGATCACCAACAGTAATGGAAATGCACATCTGAGAAATGTTTAAGGTTTTACAAAGGCTTTTGCTGTACTTGTATTCTGATGTCCAGTAATCTCCATTACTCTTTTCCAGTTTATAGCCACTGATACAAAAGAAAGAGATAAAACAAAGGAAATAAATTCTTCTTCAGCTGTCCTTTTTTAAACTATCGGGGAAAGAACATAATCAAAGGTGGGGGAACATAGGACTAGGAATGTACATACCTCTTTATTTTCCTTTCCTCTTCAATTTCTGTCTCCAGTGCTTGGTTTCTGGCTGTCAGATGGTTCTTCTCCAGAAGCAGGCTCTCTTTCTGCCCTTGCAGGCCTGTCAACTCCTGAGTCAGTTCTTCCATCTTCGCACTTGCTCTCTCCTCTGCCTCCTGCAGCTGGCTGAAGGACAGACACAGAACAGTATGGGTGTGGTGCAGGCAAGCTAGGACAAGGCCATCACTGCCAGGAAGTGGTCACCAGCCCAGCCCCTGGTGAGTGGTCTGCAAGGCCTCTGAGGACAAACCGCTCAATCCGATGCTCTAGAAAGCCTGGCTCAAGCTGCTGGAGGAAAGGAGAGTGGGTGTGGCCAGACAAACACTTTTTGGACACTGATGACCTAACCCTTTGTTTACATAGAGTTTTGCCTATGTCTGTGTACATACACTCACTTATACCCTATTGGAAAAAAATCTAAGACAGCTCAATGTTTTCACATGCTTATAACTGCCAGAAAATAAACTTAATACTAAAACAAATTTCCTTTAATAACATTGTAACTATTGGGCTGGGGACATAGACCAGTGGTTGAGTACTTGTCTAGAACCAAAAAAAAAAAAAAAAAGAAAGATAGAGAGAGAAAGAAATAGAAAAAGAATAATGTTAGTAATGTAACTAAGAACATGTTTTTATGATAAAAGAAACAAAGAACAAATGGAACCCTTGTTTGTTGACCACTAGTTCCGTTGTTAAGAAGTCTGCATAGAGGACAACTTGAGACAGGAGCTCTGTACTTGGCAACCCAGCCAAGTACAGGAGAATGGATGATTTTTCAGTGTAGTTTGTCAATTGTAACATATAAAATACAGAAATCAGCCTGGCGTGGTGTTTCACACCTGTAATTCAGTTCTTAGGAGGCTGAGAGAGGAGAATTTAGGTCTGACACCAGACTCTCAGCTTTACAGCAAGACCTTGTTCCAAACAAAAAATAGAGAAAGGGCTGAAGGTGTGGCTCAGATGTAGAATGTCCCTGGTTTCAATCCTTACAAAACAAAACAACACACACACACACACACACACACACACACACACACACACTTCAGAACTCAGATCTCTAGGTGAAATCTAACTTAACAAGCTCGGTGATACAGGCTTGCAATCCTAGTACTTGGGAAGCTGAGACAGGAGGATTGCAGGTTCATGGCCAGTTTTTCCTTCACTCAGAAAGCCTGGAAACTGAAAGGGCCGCCCATTTTCTGTAATTGTCTAAGTTTAGGATTACTCCACAAATTCTTGTGCCTGAACCAAATGTAATAGCAAAGGTAAGTCCATTTTAAAACCTGGCAACTGCCAGGTGTGGTGGCACTCACTTGTAATCCCAGCACTTGGGAGGCTGAGACAGGAGGATCCTGCAGGTTCAAAGCCAGCATCAGCTATGTAGTGAGACTCTCAGCAAGCTAGTGAGACCTAGTTTCCAAATAAGATATAAAATAGGTCTGGGAGTATAGCCCAGAGATAGAAAGCCCTTGGGTCTAACCCCAGTACCACAATAAAATAAATAAAATAAAATGAAATGAAATAGAACCTGGCAGCCATCTTCAACTCCCCCTGACCTCAAACCCCATGATACTGAGTAACAAAACAACATGGCCTTGCATACTTGTACACCAGATAAGCTAACTGCAAGCTTCTGCTTCTGTAAGCCTGCTTGCTTATTTTAGCAGAATAGATGGATCATCCACTTGTGGTTCTCTTCCTTTATAAACCTCTACCCCCTGCGAGTCGGCACACCCCTCCACTCAGATTTCTAGACTGAGGGTACCGCCGCTGGAACAAGAAATAGCACCAGTGAGCCCACCGGTCAGAGCGGGAAAACCTGATGATACACAGGACACTGGACGGAATCCTCAGAAGAATACTACTGCCTACAATGGGCTAGCCCAGCCCTAGGAGAAAGGCTGTTTGGGCCCAGCCTGGCAAGGGCACACTTTGAATGAGTTCAGCCACTCTCTAACTTAAGTATGTACATCAGAGCAAAATCTAACCTACTTAAGCAGTGTGATCAGTGACCACGTACTCACACACAGTGTACACTATTGTGTATCAAATCCAGCAGGAATGTAATAATAATACAATTCATAACTGGGAGGAAACAAATTCAACAGAAGAGATGTAGAAGTGAGAGGGACAGTGCCATTGGCAGAGGAAGGCTTTACACAGCCACTTAGATAAGTAACCCCACTGGTTGCAGAAAGTAGAGTAAACCAGGCTGTTAAAAAGAGAAAAGAAAATACAAAGACTTTCCTGTCTCTGCTCTCTGTCCTCTCCGTCTCATCCATGGATATTGGCTTCTGACCTATTTTTCAGCTCAGAACTGCCATCTTCAGTGATGTCTAATCTATATAAATCTATACAGTGAATTATTTGGAGGGGTCACTGGGGATTATACCCAGGGGCATTCTATCTCCAAGCTAGACCCCTAGTCCTTTTTATTTATTATGTTGAAACAGAGTCTCACTAAATTGCAATACTCCTGCCTTATCCTTCCAAGTACTAGGATTATAGGTGTTTACCACTGCACCCAGCCCATTTACTAAATTTCTTTTTCGTTTTGATACTAGGAATTGTGCCCAAGCACAATTTTACCCATTTTCCCTCCAAGCCACACTCCCGGTCTTTTAAAATTATTTTTCTTTTGAAACAGGACCTCACTAAATTGCTGAGGCTGGCCTCAAACTTTTGGCCCTCCTGTCTCAGCCTCCTAGACTGGGATTATAGGTATGTGCCACCAAACCTGTTTGAACTCTTAATTTTGATTATTGTGTTTTTCCATTTGTATATACCTGTGTACCCAGGTACCGTGGTATACAACTGTAATCCTAGTACTTGGGAGGCGCAGATAGGATCACAGGTTCAAGGCCAGCAGCACAGGAACAATAAAATCCTGTTTCAAAAGGAAAAAATTAAGCTGGGCATGATGGTGCATTCCTGGGATCTTAGTACTTAGGAGCCTGAGACAGAGAATTGCAGGTTTTACGACTTTCTCAGCAACATAGCAAGCCTCTTAGCAACCTCTCAAGATCCTATTTCGAAAAATAATCAGAAAGGGCTGGTAGAATGCCCCTGGGTTCAATCCCTACTACCACAAACACAAATAAATAAAAATTAAGTGGGGCTGAGGATATATCTCAGGGGTAGAGTGCCTGTGGGGCAAATATCGAGTACTGCAAAAGGAAAAAAAATTCTATGTATTATAGCTGCTTTCCATGTCAAAAAGAGTTGTGTATGACATCATATGTAAAAGTTGCTTTAAATTCCATTTTATGGCCAGGTGTGGTGGCATAGGCTTGTAATGCCTATACTTGGGAGGCTGAAACAGGAGGATCATACAGGTTCAAAGCCAGCCTCAGCTACTTAGTGAGGCTAAGGCTCTCAGCAACTTAGTGACACCTGTTTCCGAATAAAATATAAAAAGTAGTTCTGGGATTATAGCCCAGAGGTAGAAAGCCTCTGGGTTCCAACCATAGTACCACACACACAAAAAAAAACTTCCATTTTATGATCCATCCTCCCTCCCTCCCTCCCTTCCTGCCTTCCTGCCTTCCTGCCTTCCTGCCTTCCTTTGGTACTACTGGGGACTGAATCCAAGGGCATTCTACCTCTACAATATCCCTATTCATTTTAATGTTTTTGTTTTGAGGCAGGGTCTTCCTATGTTGCTGAGGCTGGCCTTAAACCTTGATCAAACTGCCTCGGCCCCCCAAGTACTGGAATTACAGGCAGGTGCCACCATGCCTGGCCACAGTTCTACCTTAAAAACATATTGGCCATTTGGGGCCAGGTTTGGTGGTCCATGCCTGTAATCCTAGTACTTGGGAGGCTGAGACAGGAGGATTAAATTTGGAGGACAGCCTCAGTCATTTAGCAAGGCTGTTTCAAAAAATAAAATAGGACTAGGGTTGTAGCTCAGAGGTAGAATGCCAAGGGTTTCTATCTCCAGTACCACAAGAATAAGTAAATAAATACATAGGGCTGGGTATAGCCTGGAAGTAGAATGCACCTGGGTTCAATCCTTAGCGTGTGCGCGCACGCGCGCGCGCACACACACACACACACACACACACACACACACACATTCTTTGCCATTCTCATTCTTACACACCTGTGTGGAAAAAAACACACACAGGAAAAAACTCAGCAGCTGGATCCAGTGGTATGTGTCTGTGGCCTCATCTACTCAGGAGACTGATGTGGGAGGATCACTTGAGCCCAAAAGTTTGAGGCCACCCTGGGCAACATAGTGAGAATCTGTCTCAAAACAAAACAGAACAGAACAAAACAAAAACAACAGCCTCTCTGCACTGCCGTGACAGCAGGCAAAGTGCCTCACTGGTGCCTGGGCAGATGGTAAGTGTTTACCTTTTTAAATCGTTTACAATCGAGGTGTGGGTTTCCATTGCTATCATGCCATCCACTTGTGCCTGGAGCTTTTGGCATTTGTCCTTTAGACGCTCCTTCCTCTTCCTGCTCTTCATCAGCGCCTCTTCCTGGACCTGTGTTTTCTTCTCCAGGAGCTTCAGTTTTTTAACCAGGAGAGAAACTGAAAGCAAAAGCAAGTGATACAGACTTGGCACAGAACAGCAAAAAAAGGAGTACTAACTTCCAGGAAATACTAATGAAAGTCAACTTGTAAGAATGATCTTTTAAAACAAAGTTTTGGGTTAGCCAGGCATAGTATATTGCAGATATAGGCCTGTAATCTCAGCACTTGTGAGGCTGAGACAGGAGGATTACAGGTTCAAGGCCAGCCTCAGCAGCTTAGTGAGGTCCTCTGGAACTCAGTGAGACCCTGTTTCAAAGTGAAAAAAATAACATAAAATAGGGCTGTGGGTACAGTTCAGAGGCAGAATCCACCTGGGTCAAATCCCCAGGAACACACACACTAAATATAAATAAAATTGAACAAAGAATAAAAAGGGCTGGGGGTATAGCTCAGAGGTAGAAATTCCCTGGGTTCAATCCCTAGTACTACAAAGTACATAAATTAATTATTTAACTAATTAATTTAAGGGTTATAAATTAATATCAAATTCAGCCAGGTGGTAGTGCATGCTTGTAATTTCAGTACTTGGGAAGCTGAAATATGGCAGGTTTGAGACCAGCTTCAGCAACAGAGCCTCTCAGCAACCTAGCAAGACCCTGTTTCCAAATAAAAACAGTTCTGTGGGTATAGCTCAGAGATAGAATGCCCTGTTTCAATCTCTGGTACCACACACACAAAATAAATGAGTAAATTTATTTAAATAAATATTGAAAAACATCACTTCAAAAATGAGGTCTTAATTTGTGTGTGTGTGTGTGTGTGTGTGTGTGTGTGTGTGTGTGTGTTTGGTACTCGATTTTTTAGCTCTGGGCTATACTCTCAGACCTATTTTATATTTTATTTGGAAACAGGGCCTCACTAAGTCGCTGGTCCCCATTTAAGGATACAGTAGAGATGTTGTGGCTTACCTTCTTGAAGGTGTTTCTCACGAGTGTCTTTGGCTTTCTCTTCCAGGATTTTCAATTGATCTGCCACGGCGCTGCTTTCCTTCAAAATCACTTCTACTCGATTAAGAAACAGACACCTACAGTTGATTCACAAAATTAAATACTTCCAGTCAGGTACCGAGTTAAGAGAGAAACACACTGAAAGCAACTGATGTGGTGTCAGTAATAAATATCTGAAGATATTTTCATATTTAATCATTAGTAACAGCAAATTCAGCCATTTGTATTGAATGGGGAAAAGAACCACAATGAAATTTGAATTATGGGCTGCTTTAGTAACTTTTATTGTTTTGCTTTTGGTGCTGGAAGGAACCCAGGATCCTAAGTGCTCTAAGCAGATGCTCCACCACTAAGCTAAGTCTCTAGTCCTTGAGTAATTTTTTTTTTGTATTGGGGTTAAAGCCAGGGGCCTCCTGTGCCCAAGGTACATCCCCAAACTCTTTTTACTTTTTACTTCGGAATAGGATCTTGCTAAATTGCGGAGGTTGGCTCTGAACCTGCAATCCGTCTGTCTCAGCCTCCCAAGCACTGGGATGACAGGCATGTACCTCTGTGTCCAGCTTGAGTGATGTGTGTGTGTGTGTGTGTGTGTGTGTGTGTGTGTGTGTGTTCTCATGCACAAGTTCCTTGGGTACTTGGAATTGAACTAAAAGGCATTCTACCTTTTACCTACCCCAATCAGCCTTTCTCTCTCTTTCTTTCCTTCCTTCCTTCCTTCCTTCCTTCCTTCCTTCCTTCCTTCCTTCTTTCTTTCTTTCTTCCTTTCTTCCTTTCTTTCTTTCTTTCTTTCATCTTAACTTACCTACTTGGTGCTAGAGAATGAACCCAGGGGCTGAACTACAACCCTAGCCCTGTTTTGTTTTTTACTTTGAAACAAGGTCTCACCAAGTTGTGGAGGACCTAAGTGGCTGAGGCTGGCCACGAACCTGTGATCTTCCTGTCTCAGCCTCCCAAGTACTGGGATTACAACATGCACAGATTTTTTTTAATTTATTTTGAAACAGGGTCTCCCTATGTTGCTGAGAGTCTTTCTACTTGTTGAGGTAGGAAGCGATCCTCCACTCTCAGCCTCCCAAGTACAAGTCATGAGCCAGCATGCACAGCTATTAAGAAAAGACTTCTCTTCTTTTTTGTTTTTCCTCTTTCTTTCTTTCTTCCTGTCTTTCTTTTTTCTTTCTTTCTTTCTTTCTTTCTTTCTTTCTTTCTTTCTTTCTTTTTAGTAATACTAGGGTTGGAACCCAGAAACATTCTGGAAACAGAGATATACCCCTAGCCCTAGTTTTTCTTACACGGAGTCTTACTTAGTTCTGGAGGGCCTCTTTAAATTGCTGAGGCTGGCATTGAACCTACAATCCTGCTATTACAGCCTCCCAGTACTGGGATTATAAGTGTGTACCACCTTGCCCAGGTTTTGATTGACTCTTTTTTTTTCTTTGCAGTCCTGGGAAAGAACCCCAAGGGCATTGTACCTCCGAGCTACACCTCCAGCCCTATTTTTTATTCTTTATTTTGAAACAGGGTCTCACTGAGTTGCAAAGGGTCTCATTAAGTAGTTGAGGCTGTTTGCGAACCATGATTCTCCTGTCTCAGCCTCCCAAATGCTGAGATTATAAGTGTGCACCATCATGCCCAGCTCGAGTGACTTTTTAAAAGGTTAAATTTCTATGCCGATAATCCCAGTACATGGCACGCTAAAACAGGGAAATTTACATGTTTAAAGCCAGCCTCAGCAATTTACATAGGCTCTCAGCAATTTAGCAAGATCCTCTTTGCAAATAAAGAATAAAATAGGTAAAACAGGGCTGGGGGTATAGAACGCTTCTGTGTTTGAGCATCAGTACCAAAAAAAAAAAAAAAACACCAAAAAAATGGGACGGTAGTATAGCCCAAGTAGGTGAGCATGTGCTCATGTGTAAAGCCCTAAATTGGTCCCCAGCACAAACTATTTATAGCTGTGGAAAATGAAAAATTTTAAGCATATAAAAAGATAATAACTCAGCGTGGTGGTGCACACTTGTAATCGTAGCATTCAGGAGGCTGAGATGAGAGGATCACTGTTAGTGGATAGCCTCAGCTACTTGGTGAGTCCCTCCAAAATTAGTGAGACCCTGTTTCAAAATAAAGAATAAAAAATAGGTCAGGGGTGTAGCTCGGAGGTCAAATGGACCTGGGTTTCATCCCCAAACCACAAAATAAAATAAAATAATGAAAAAATAAAAAGAGAATAAAATAATAAACTCCCAAATATATAATATGCAGCTTACATAATCATCAAATTGACCATTTAAAGCTGGGAGTGGCGGTGCCTGTTATAATCCCAGCACTTGAGAGGCTGAGACAGGAGGATTGCAGGTTTGCAGCTAGCCTCAGCTACTTAGTGAGGCCCTCTGCAACTTAGTGAGACCCTGTTTCAAAATAAAAAAACTAAGACTAGAGTGCAGCTTGGAGTTAGAATGCCCTGGGTTCAATTCCCAATACCACACACACACAAACTGACCATCCTATTTCATCTACATAAACCTACAGTCCCTATATCCAGTACATTATTTTAAAGCCCGTGGGAAATTTTAAAGTGTTTACAAAGTTCTCATTTTAATTAAAAGTACCTTACATAATCATTAGCATACTTGCACAAAACAACTACGGTGTTAGAAGACTTTGAAATTATTTCTTAAAACTGGACAAATATGATGGGTATAGCGGCACACACTTATAATCTCCGTACTTGAGAGTTAGACAGGAGGATTGCAGGTTCCAAGCCAGCCTCAGCAACTTAGTGACGCTCTCAGAAACTTAGGGAGACCCTGTTTCCAAATAAATAAAATAGGTCTGGGAGTGTAGCCCAAAGATAGAAGGTTCCTGAGTTCCATCCCCAGTATCTAAAAAAGAAAAAAAAAGTGTACAAATAAACCTTAGTCTTAATTTCACCATCCTTACAGATGGTCTGCTGTATAACTCCATCCCGGGGTTCCTGGAAGCCTTTCTACCTCCGGGATATAGTCCCACGGGCTACAGTCCCAAACCTATTTTTTTACTTTTTTATGTGGAAACAGGGTCTCTTAAGCCAGCGAAACTGTCTCCGAACCAGCGCGATCCTCCTGTTTTCCGCCTCCCAAGTGCGGGGATTACAAGCGTGTGACACCACGCCTCGCAAAAATTTCTTGATTTTCTACCTTTAGGTGTCTGTGTGGAACTGTGGATTGAATCCAGGGACAGTCTACCCCTGACCTACACTCCCAGCTCTATTTTAGTTTTTAACTTTGAAATACAGTCTTGCTAAAGGACCAGACTCTGGCGGTAAATCCGTAGTCCTCCAGTTTCAGCCTCCTAAGTACTGTGATTACAGGTGTGTGCCACCATTCCCAGTTAGGATTTTCTGCTGTAAACTCTAAAAGTCAGGTCAAGGAAGAAGAAAAAAAAGGTAAAAGGAACCATGTGGTGAGCCCCTTGGCTGTGAGGCCTCTGCAGGCCAGCGCCTTGGCACAGTGGGGTGTTCGCCTGCTGCTTGCACAGGGAAGAGGGCAGCTGCCCCACTCCTGTCCCACACAGGGCGGCTCTACTGTGGCCTGCTTTGCAATGTTGGACTTCCTTAGAAGACTCCATTACTAGTTTGTTCTTCCTTCCTTCCTCCCCTCCCTCAACTCCCTCCCTTTTTTTCCGTTTTTAATAACAGACATTCCCTCATTCAAAAATAAGTCAAAAACTTCAGTTTGGTTTAACACTCCCTCAAACGTATTGGCCAAGAAACAGGCCCATTAAGCCTGAGGTTACCCAGCTGGTCAGGGAAAGTTAGGGAAAGAAATGTAGAGAGATTAGCTCAGTCCAGGAGGGCACTGCTTCTACTAACGTGTGGAGTTCACCGTGAGCCAAGGACTGTGCGTAGGCCTAGCAGTCACAGGCTGCACAAAGACAGGAAGCAGCCTGGAGGCTGGGGGAGGGGACTCCCAGGGTCCAGAGCTCAGGGTCCCCCAGCTCAGTCCCTCACTGCACAGCCACCATGCCAGGCGAGGGTAAGAATCTCAATACACATAGCGCCGGGGGATGGGGCAGGACCGGCGCCTTGAATGCAGGCCGGTCCTTCTTCCCTTTATCTTACTCATGCAATATTTTTATTGTAAGAGAACATAAAGGGGATGACCGTGGCTGTGCAGGAGGCTGGGGGAAGACCGTGCAGCTCCAGGTTCTCAGGAGGCCTGCGGAGGCCCGAGCCCAGGCTTACTGAGCCACCTTCCTGCCTTTCTTGCACATCGAGAAACCCTCCTAGGAGAGACCTACTTGGGACTGTGACAGAAGAAAATCCCAAGTTCAACAGGGAGGTCAAGTACACCAGACTCCAGTGGCTGCCCAGTCTGTCCTCACAGACACACCAGTGACCATCAAACCACAGAGACCCAGACGAACAGGAAGAACACTGACGGCTCACTACTAGAATACTGCACACTGAAGGTGAAAGCTATTTCATTTTCTTCAGTGACATGAGGACATTTAAAAAATGCTAAATAGAACATTCCTACTCAAAGCAAATAGTTTCTTTTCCTTAGCTCTGCCTGGACAGTGCTGCTAAACTTTTCATGATAAATACTTTCTCTAATGCATTAAATAGGTATTTATTCTACTGTGCTGGATGCAGAGTCCCACACTAAGATGAACAAGACATAGCCTCAGCCTTTGTGTAGGGCAAAGGAGACAGACCTGGATACAGATCGAACAAGAAGACATCGTGTGGTGGGTAACTGGCAGGACCAGTGTTTAGGATGATGTCAGAAACAGACGAGAGAGCAGTAGATCTGGGGTCAGGGACAGTGATGGCAGGTGCCTTAGAGCAGCTCCCGGAAGCGCAGAGGACAAAGAGAAGGAACCAGCATGGGAAGCAGGATCGGAGTGGGGGACACTGCCTTGTGTGCATGCCTTATGCTGGACCTCCTGTTTCAAAATCCTAGGAGCAGTTAAAGGACGTCTAAGGCTTGCAGTGGAAAAATTGCCCTAGAAAAACACCACCTTAGAAAATAAAATGGGAAGCCAGCCGTGGTGGTGCAAGGCTGTAACACCAGTACCTGTGAGGCTGAGAGAGGAGGATTGCCGGTTCAAGGGCAGCCTCAGCAAGTAGTGAGGCTCTCAGCAACCTAGCAAGATCCTGCTTCAAAATAAAAAGAAAATTGGGCCGGGAATGTAGCTCAGAGGTAGAATATCCCTGAGTTCAATCCCTACTAATACACACAGAAAAAAATAGAATAGTTTACCTGCACCTTATTGTACCTTATCAATTTCTTAGCAACTCTTGTTAAAATACTTTTAAGAAAATGTATTTTTGTGCTAGATAATTCCATGGAGTTTCTTCCTTATTAACTTGTGTTTTAAATTAGCAAAATACCAGAAACATAATACCACTTGCCATTTTTCCCTGGCATCAAGGCTACTCTTCTTTATCTTTAGCTGCAGTTCCTCATTTTCCTTCTCCACTTCATCGACTCGAGTTTTTAACGTTCTCATTTCCTCCTGAAATAAAATGTATGTACATTTTAACACGTATCCTCTCCTGTCTCTAGTGCTTAGCTGCAGGCCTGTTGCCTGGCTAATGTCAAATGTCAAGAGTCTCCCTGCAAAGTCTGAACCTAGCAACGGCCTTCACCTTGGGGTCCCAGCACTACATGCCTCCCCTGAGAAAGCTGACAGTCTAGTGAGAAAACACAAGATAACACAAAGTCACCCAGCACAGGGACAAAGAACCCTGGGTTTAAAATATTCAATTCTTAGCCAGGCATGGTGGCGCACGCTTGTAATCCCAGTCCTTGGGAGGCTTTGACAGGAGGATTGCAGGTCGCAGCCAGCCTCAGTGACTTAGTGAGGCCCTCTGCAACTTAGTTAGACCTTGTTTCAAAATAAGAAGTAAAATAGGGCCGGAGGTATACCTCAGAGGTAGAATGCCCCTGGGTTCAACCTTTCAGCACCAATAAATAAATAAACGTACAAACAAACATCCAATTCCTAATTTGACACCATTTTCCTATAACTGCCAAATGCTTGAAAATTTTAAAAGGACAAGGGAGAAAAAGCACAGAGGCCCATAAGCACTGTAATCTTCCTTTGTTTATCGAGGCGAGACTGGAGAGCTGTTTATCCTTGGTGAGCAGCTGCTTGGGCAGGGAGTTGGGTGGGCTCTCCCTGCCTTGTCCAAGCATGGCAGAGCCTCTCTATGTGGAGGCACCAGTCCCCACAGTCACACAGCATCCCCAGCCACTGGCCCAGCGCCAGGTCTGCAGCTCAGTCTCAGTGTCTGCTCCCGGCAATCTGTGTGTGGCCCTTTCTCTGGGCCCTCTCCATCGCAGCGTGGCTCCACCCTCACAAGGCTGGCTTCAGGGTCCTGTGCTGTCCATCGGTGCCAACGTGTCCTGTGGGGTACACTGAGGTGTCCCCAGCTGACAGCCATACATGCTTGTTCCTGTTTATCGTACAGTAGCACTGCCAATCACCTCCCTCTTCTCGCCCTCGCCCAGACACACATCCATGCCAGCAGTCCACTAGCATTTTTGAACTGGGTTCAGCAAACCAAAGCTGGCAAGCCCTGTTTATGTAAAGAATGTTTTACTGCGACACAGCCCCACCCATTGTTTACCTATTATAACCCAGAGTTGGATAGCTGCAAACAGAAACTGAATCTGCAGACTATAAAGACTGCAATGTTTAATTGGCCCTTTACAGCAAAAGTGGCCCAACTCTGATTTAGAAGGTATATCAAAAGAGTATTATTGTTATTAGGAATGATTTTTGATCAAGTAGTCTAAGATTAATTCACGCTCTTCAACTGTCCAACAGTAAGTCTAGGCATTTGTTGTTGTTTTCTGTGTGTGTGTGTGTGTGTGTGTGTGTGTGTGTGTGTGTGTGTCTGAGTGGTACTGCAGATTGAACCAGGAGCACTCTACCTCCAAGCTATGCTTCCAGCCCTTTTTATTTTTTTATTATGAAACAGGGTATCTAAGTTGCCAAGGTGGGCCTCAAACCTGTGATCTTCTTGTCTCAGTCTCCCAAATACTGTGACTATAGACATTCAACACCACGCCTGGCTAGAAGAAAGGATTCAAATTGCATTACTTAGGACAACATGACTGAAGGAAGACCAGGCTGGGTGACTCTTAAAGGACTCTTTCCACTCAGGATCCCATAAAAACCAATGCTTCTCTCCCTGGATCCTCCCACTTCCAGAGATCTATTTGGTCACTTAAATGAGGAAGCCAAAGAATGCCCCATAGAAAATCATGGCTGTACCTTGAATGCCCAAGCTTGGTCTCCTACACAACTCTAATGAGCTCTGTTGCCAGAAGCCATTCCCAGGAACAGAGGTGAACATGGCAGAGATAAATAGACCTCATTTCCTATCCACTTCCAACACCTCAGTTATTGGACTTCCCTGGAGTCAGACCTTCGTGGAATTAAGGATCGTTGAAGTTGGCCTAAAATGCTCCTGACAGATTACTTTCCCCTGTTTGCCCAAATATCCTGTCTGTGGTGGTGTTGGCAGCTGAAAAATCCCAGAAAAGAAGAGCCTCCTACTGCTGCTTTCTCTGTGTCCGCATGGCTGCCCATCCAGAGGGCCACGGCTTTAAATGTGGCAGCACCCATCCCACCATACCTCTCCCCATCCTTACCCACCCCTCCAGCTCTGCCAATCACCCCCTTCTCTTCTTCCCCCCTCCCTCCTGCATGGTGTTCAACATATTTCTTATATCTAAACACAATCAGCAAAACTTTTAAAGGAAAGAAAACGCAGTTATTTTGAAATGGTTCTTACTAACTATGCAAATACAGCCCAGAGAAAATGGAACTGAAATGAAAGAACTTTCACTTACCAACCAGGGTGGGATAGGGCCCTCTGATGGGAGGTCTTCAATATGGAAAGTCTAAGAATAAAACAAGACAAAATCAAGTATATATACTTCTTTTGAAATTACAACTCTTATATAGTCTTAATCTAGACCAGCCATTATCCATCTATACATATGTGTGTGTATATATTTATATATATATAAAAATTATTTCTGAAATGTTTGAGAGCAATGCCCTTTTCCTTTAAATACTTCAGTGTATATTTCCTAAAAGAAAAAATTCATTTAATGGACCTCAGCACCATCATAAAAATCAGGGAGTCAACTTAATATGTTAGTATATTCAAAAAGGACTTCAAATTTCATCATTTTCTCTTATTTTCCTTTTCTAATCAAGGACCCAATTCAGCGCCATATATTATATTCAGTTGTCGATAGTTTTAGTCTTCTTTTGTTTCTGTGGTCCTGGGGATTGAACACGGGCATTCTACCTCTGAGCTACACGCCCAGCCCTATTTCTTATTCCTTATTTTGAAACAGGGTCTCACTAAGCTGTGGAGGGCCTCACTAAGTAGCTGAGGCTGAACATGAGCCTGTCATCCTCCTGTCTCTTCCTCCCAAGTACTGGGATTACAAGTGTATACCACCACGACTAGTTTAGTTTTAGTCCTTTTGGGTTTTTTTTCTTCTTTTATTTTGGGGGGGGTGTCTGTGGATGGAACCAAGTGGCATTTGATTTCCGAGCTATATACCCCCGCTCTGTGTTTTATTTTTTATTTTGAAACCGGGCCTCACTGTGTTGCAAAGGGCCTCACTAAGTGATAAGTCGAGGTCCAGTGGCAAGGGCAGGGGCAGGGGCCGGAAGCCCAGAGGCAGGAAGAGCCTGCCTCCCAAGAAGTACCTCACAAGAAGCCTTTAAATAAGTTTTAATAAAAACTTTCTAATGCTTTCTAACTTAATCATTCTATCTCATCACTCATTCTTTCCACAAAGTCATTATGGACATCACAACACATTATTTTCAAGGATTGTATAGTCTAATAACAGACCTAAGTGTTTTAATAAAGATGAATCCAATAGATAGATAATATACAGGGCAGAATGATATTCCTGCTTTCAGAGTGGTACAAACAAAGTCTACTATGATTTAAAAGAAATATCACTTCTGGCTTGAGTGATTAAGAAAGGCTGTTAACACAAAAATGTGGCATTTGCATAGAGTAGAAGAAAGGTGTATGGAAGGGTTATTAGAGGATGGGTGGGGCTGCAGGAAGGTTGTCACTGGGCCAGGGTGCTCTGTCCCACCCATAGCCCATACAAGAACCTGACCAGGGAATACATTTTTTATCATGTGACCCCCAAAATGTTTTCTTGTTAAAAGGTAATACTGGCTGGGCGTGCTGGCGCATGCCTGTAATCCCAATATTTGGGAGGCTGAGACAGGAGGATTGTGGTTTGTGGACAGCCTCAGCTACTTAGGGAGGCCTTCTACAACTTAGTGAGACCTTAATCAAATAAAGAATAAAAAATAGTGCTGGGCTATAGCTCAGAGGTAGAATACCCACTGAGTTCCATTCCTAGTGCTACAAAAACAAAAAACAAAGCTAATAATGGGGCTGGAGGTGTAGCTCAGAGCTAGAGTGCTTGTCTAGCATGCATGAGGCTCTGCGTTCAGAATCGAGCATCAAAAAATAAAAGTTAATATCAAGCCAGGGATGGTAGAATACACTAATGATCCCAGAATTTAGGAAGCTAAGACAGGAGACCAGCCTCAGCAACACATACTCTCAGCAATCTAGCAAGACCCTATTTCAAATCAAAAAATAAAAAAGGTCAGTGGGCATGGTGGCACACCCATGTAATCCCTGTGCTTGGGAGGTGGAGACAGCAGATTCACGCAGGTTCAAAGCCAACCTCGCCTGCTTATGAGACCCTGTTTCCAAATTTTAAAAAAATAAAAATAGGTCTGGGAGTGTAGTCCGGAGGTAGAAGGGTTTCCAGGAGCCCTAGTACCAAATAATAATAATAATAATAATAATAATAATAGTAATAATAATAATAACAATAATAATAATAATAATAAATAATAATTTAAGTCTGGGAATGTAGCTCAGAAGTAGAATGCCCCTGGGCTCTATCCCCAGTAACACACACGTGCGCGCGCGCACACACACACACACACAATTAATATTATGCTAAGTGGAGTTTAAAAAAATTGAGAGCCAGGCGTGGTGGCACATGCTTCTAATCCCTGAGCTTGGGAGGCAGAGACAGCAGATTCACGCAGGTTCAAAGCCAACCTCGCCTGCTTATGAGACCCTGTTTCCAAATTTTAAAAATATAAAAATAGGTCTTGGAGTGTAGCCCGGTGGTAGAAGGGTTTCCAGGAACCCGAGTAACACACACACACAAAAATATTCTGACAATGGGCAAATTCATAGACACAGAAAGTAGTGGATGCCTATATGGTTGAAGTGGAGGGAACAGATGCTAAGGAAAATGAATAGTGACTGCCGGTGTGTATGAAATTCCTTGATGTGAGGAGAGTGCTCTCAAATTGACTGCAGTGGTGGATGCGCGAGGCTCAGCAAGGACCAGGCACATGTCTTCCTCCTGTGTCCACATGTGTCCTTCACACCCTGAGTTCTCCAAGACCAGGGGCCTGACCTGGTTTACCTTGCATTCCTCACAGCATCTGACATAGTAGCTTGCTCAGTAGGAGTCTGTAAAACTGAATTCAACAATCACTTTACTAAAGTAAAAATCCACCAACTGTGGTGGTGCACAATGGTAAATCCCAGTACTTGGGAGGCTGAGACAAGAGGATCGCAGGTTTGAATCCAGCCTCAGCACCTTAGTGAGGTGTCAGCAATTCAGTGAGACCTTGTTTCCAAATAAAAAATGAAATGGGGCCAGCAGTGTGACTCGGAGGTAGAATGCCCCTGGGATCAAGCCCCATGACACACACACACACACACACACACACACACACACACACACAAAAGTAAAAATATATGTCCATCTCCTTTCTTTTCAAAGTTTGTGTGTTGATAAGTAAGAGATATAACTCTTAAGAACAGGATAGAAAATGAAGCAGATGAGATAGACTTCCAATAATTGACCTTCTATATGACCCCAGTGTTTTACACAGGGTCTTTCTTTTCTTTATTATGGCGAAGGAAGAAAGGAAATGAAATGATCTTTAGAAAGACTGTGCTTTGGATGCATCTTTTTAGCTAAATTATAATAAATAAGAACCCCTGAGAATTATAAATTGACTCAACAGTAAAAGGATAAAAAAGGTCTGATTTTCCATAATTGAAAACATTACCTCTTCTTTGGATGAACACCCGAATTCTGCTTGATATCGACTCCTTTGTAAGTTCAAATGATGGATCATCATTTTCAAGTCATTATTTTCATTCACCAGTTCTTGATTTTTTTCCTTAGATGAATTAATTCAGTTTCAGGGACTCCTGAAAAAAAGCAATTCAATGTCATGAATTATGTCAGACCTGTCATGATTTTATAAAAATTACTGATCATTTGCCTTTGTTCCCTTTTAGGCTCACAGAAGTAGTGACTGTACATCTCCATATAAAATAATATTTAAGCCAGGCATGGTGGCACACACTTGTAATCCCAGCATTTGGGAGGCTGAGACAGGAGGATCATGGTTTGCAGCTAGCCTCAGCTACTTAGTGAGGCCCTTTGCCACTCAGTGAGACTGTTTCACAGTAAAGAAGAAAAACTAGGGCTAGGGGTGTAGCTTAGAGGTAGAATGGGTTCCATCCCCAGTTACCACAAAAAATATATATATTATTATATATAATATATACATATATACATGGTATATATACATATATGTGTACATACACACACACACACACACAGACACACACATGTAATGTATTTGGTACTGAAAATTGAATGAATAGGCATTTACCTCTAAGCTGCACCCTAGGCCTATTTTATTCCCTGGGTTCAGTCTCCAATAAAATAAATAAATAATAAGGCTGAGTGAAGATCATAGGTTGTGTGACCTATGGGAAAAGCGTGTAAGTCTGAGATTCCAAACACTGGGTCCCAAAGCCTAACCACATTAAGAGTTAATGAAGGGTATTTGGCATTACAGATGACTCAGACACTTCCAGTGCTAACTTCTTTATACTGCCAGTTCTGACAAAACAGGTTCGTTTGTTTTTTATTTTACAACAACTTACGCCTAATTCTACAGGATTGCAAGTAACTTTTTAATGCATTATGATTACTTATTGATAATAATAGGGCTGATGGCAGTTTACTAGATCACTGGTAACAATTTGGGACACAAACTGGTACATTGACCTTCATCTCGCCCAGAACGCTCAAGGCTGGTATGATCAGTGGATCAGGAATGACATGTTCAGGAAAGAGTGGGTGGTCAGCCGGGCAGCATGGTGGCCACTCCGAAGACTAAGACAGGAGGACCAGCAACTTAGTGAGGTCCTCTACAGCCCAGAGAGACCCTGTTTCAAAATAAAAAATAATAATAAAATCAGGCTGGGTGTAGCTTAGCAGTGGAATGGTCCAATTCCCAGTACTAAAAATAAATAAATAAAATTTTTAAAAATTGAGCATGGTCTGGTGAGGCTTCAGTGAGTGGCAAGAAGAGAGGTAACAGGAAAGGTGAGATTTTTATGCAGAGTGGAAGTTTTGAGGCAGGGCAGAGGACCTGGGAACAGGAAGAATTAAAGCAGCCATCTGCATCCCCCTTTCTGTGAGGTTGGGGAGGTGAGCAGGAACGGGAGAGACTGAGGGGCCCCAGGGAATCAGGGCCTGGGCCAGCCCACAGAAAATCATGCAAATTAAGGATCAAAATTGTGCAAAAGTCCTTAGTCCCCCCCCAACCCAATTCTGACCAATCATAAAAGAACAGATAGAAAACCTCAGGAAGGTTTTAAAACCCATTCCTCAAGGGCTTCAAGGTCACTGTCCTAGAGCACTCCCTTAGTGAGAGGGAAGGTTGGGAGTTGGAGCTAAGGTGTCCATTCAGAGAATTACAGAGAAAGCACAATAAAGTCATTACACTCAGTCTGATGTCATTTTGTCCTGTGACAATTTCTGTGCTTGGGAGACATTTATGGCCAGAGTCTAGAGGTACCTGGGGGAGGAAGCAAGAGATAGCAAAGGGTTTTAAGGAACAATCTGCATATGGTGGTACATGCGTGTAATCCCAGTACTTGGGAGGCTGATATAGGAGGATCTCATATTCAAGTCCAGCCTCAGCAACTTAGTGAGAACTTCTTTCAAAATAAAAAATAAAAAATGGCCAGGGGTAGAGTTTGGGAAAAGAATGTCCCAGGGTTCCACCTCAGTATCATAAAAAAAAAGAAAGAAAAACAATGAATAGCAGCCAGAGTGGTGGCACAAGCCTGTAATCCCACATAGTTGGGAGGCTGAGATGGAAAAATCGCAAGTTCAAGACCAGCCTCAGCAACTTACTGAGACTCTCAACAACAGAGAGATCTTGTGCCAAAACAAGTATAAAATCAAAAGGCTGGGGTGTAGCTCTGAGGGAGAATGCCTCTGGGTTCAAACACTAGCAGCACACACACAAAATGAATAGCTATGCCACTGCTATTTTCCCAGAGGAATTAAACTTATAATTTTGGTTTCTTTCCCAAAGAATTAAAGTTAGAAATCTCATACTGAAAACAGAAAAGTTCACAAAAGGGAAATTATGGAACTAACATTCATCATCCGATGAATGGGAAGGAAAATGTTGTCTATATAGACAATGGAGCTTGACTCAACACTAAAGACCCAAATCCCATCATGTGCAGGAAAATACATGGAATCAGAGAACATGATGCTAAGTGAAATCAATCAGTCTCAGAAAGTCAGGGTCATATGATTGGTCTTATAGCTGAAGCTAGAGAGAAAATAAGAAAGAGAAACTTGGTGATAATAAGGAGAGGGACCAGTAGAGTAGGAGAAGGGGCTGGGGAGGTAGAAGGGGAGGGAGAGGAATCTTGGGGAAGGAAACAGCAGAAATATTGAAGAATAGATGAAGGTATCACCAACAACCTTACCAGTATGTACAGGGAGGGAGGAGCAGGAGCTGGAGGAGGTTAGCAGGGAGCCATCAAGAGAGGCTGTGCGTGTATTTGAATGTATCGCTTTTTGTAGCTGAGGCTGGTCAGGAACCTCTGCTCCTCCTGTCCTAGCCTCCCAAGTACTGGGATTACAGGTGTGCACCACCTCGCCTGGCTAGCAGAGTATCATAGAGAATAAACTTGCGTGAAAGCCCCAGCACTTTCCCAAAATATAATATCAAAAACACCAAAATAAAAAGGATAAAAATATTATCAATCAAGATATGCAGGATAGATAATAAGAGGATTTCCACATGAGTAATATATGATAGTCAAAAATTTCAATCCACTATAAAAGCTGCTACAGCTGACAAAATGCAATGAAGGCAAACTCCATAAAGATTAGCCCCTAAGTGGGCTAGTTTACATATACCAACTCTCCAGGGCCTGAGACCACCGTAACCCTAATCCCCTCTTCTAAGACCCAAGCACATCCCACAGTCAGCCCCTAAGTGGGATGATTTACATATACCACTCCCCAGGGCCTGAGACCACCCTAACCCTAATCCCCTCCATAGGACCCAAGCACATACCACAGCCCCCGTCCCCCAGAACCCAAACACACCCCATAGCCCACCACCCCAGGACACACACACATCCCACAGCCCCCCACACTCAAGACCTGAGCACAGCCCATGCGGACATCCATATCCACCACCCAGTGGCTGGGTCTTCTCTCTGGAGGCAAAGGTGTCAGCTTAACAACACCACTTCCCAATTTCTTTCTGGTTTATTTTTTCTTTTTATATGATACTGGGGGTGGAACCAGGGGCTTTTCTACCTGTGGGCTATACTCTCAGACCTAGTTTTTACTTTATTTGGAAACAGTGTCTCACTAAGTTGCTGAGAGCCTCACCCAGTAGCTGAGTCTGGCTTTGAACCTGTGTAATCCTCCTGTCTCAGCCTCCCAAGCGCTGGGATTACAAGGGTGTGCCACCACGCCTGACTCACTTCTTTATTTTTAAACAGGTCTCACTAATTTGCGGAGGGCCTTACTAAGTAGCTGAGGCTGTCTGCAAAACGTGATCCTCCTGCCTCAGCCTCCTGAATGCTGAGATCACAAGCATGCGCCACCAACCTGGCTTTACAACAATAACTTTTCAATCATAATGAACCTCAAAAGCCAAATACCTGGGGACGGAGAAGGCTTTCTAAATACCGGTCTTTCTTCATTCTGGGGAAGGAAAAGAGGAAATAAGTGTGAGTGCGGTGTTCGACACCTCCCAAGGGTACACGGGACAGAGGACTCGGCGTCACCTGTGCAGGTCCTTCCTTTGCGCTCTGGGCTTCTTAGTGTGCTTTAGCTTTAGGAATTTATTGATTTATTTTGTGATACTGCAGAGTGAGCCCAGGGGCATTCTGCCTCCAAGCTACATCCCCAGCCCATTGTTTAGTTTTGAAGTAGGGTCTTATTAATTTGCTGAGGCTCTTGCTGGGTTTCTAAGCTTTAGGAATTTCATCTCCACTATTTCTTACAATTGAATCTTAAACCTTAGAGCCCTCCTGTCCTGGTGGATCTGAGCAGATCTGCGTCCTCTCTGGGCTCTCCTCTGTCTCTTGCCTAGGAGTTTAGTGCTCCATCTTTATATGCAGGACCATGAGTGACAGCTGTCAGGTCACTTTCTCCCCACCCTTTTTTCCTGTGGTACTGGGGATTGAACCCAGGAGGCCATGACCCCTGAGCTACACTCCTAGTTATTTTTAGTTTTAAATAGGTCTCACTAAGCTGCAATCCTGCTGTCTCAGCCTCCCAGATACTGGGATTCCAGGCATGCCCTTCTGTGCCTGCAAGTTCACTTCCTAAAGCATGGACTTGGCTGCAAATGCTGAGCAGAGGTGCACAAACAGGCTTTTTCTCACAGGAGATTTGAAAAAGAACCCCCTTAACTGCAACAAATGATGTTTTCAAAATGCTGAGAGAAGATATTATTATGTTTCTCAATCCAAACCTTATAAGGGAAGGCTTTGAACGTCTGCTAAATTTTCCATTATGTATAGGTATAATGTTAAGTTTCTAATTTATGCTGAAAAAGTAGATAAGGATGTTAATTAACTCTACTAAGAAATGTTTAATTTTTTGTGTAGTACTGGGGTTCCCGGAAACCCTTCTACCTCCAAGCTATGCTCCCAGACCTATTATTTATATTTTTATTTTGAAACAGGGTCTCTTAAGCCAGCAAGGCTCCACAATCCTCCTGTCTCTGCCTCCCAAGTGAAGGGATTAGAAGTGTGCACCACCATGCCTGGCTTATATTTACTTTTATATATGTATGTATTGATTTATTAATCCCACTGCGTATTGAACCCAGTGATATTCTACCTCCAAATTACACCTCTAGATCTTTTCATTTTGAAATAGGGTCTTACTCAATTGCTGAGCCTGGCTTCAAACGCAATCCTCCTGTCTCAGCCTCCCAAGTACTGGATGACAGGCGTGTGCCACCATACTTAGCCTTATTTTTCTTTTAAAACAGGGTCTTACAAAGTTGCTGCTGAGAATCTCTCTAAGCTGCTGAGACTAGACTCAAACCTGCAATTCTCCTGTCTCAGCCTACTGAGGGTACTGTGATCACAGGTATGCATCAAAATGCATTTTTAAAGATATAGCACTTCACTATAATGATAATATAATGTTCCAATGAATAGGAAGATAGAAGTTTTGTGCTTGTGTGTAGTACTAGGGATCAGATGCAGAAACATTCTAGCCAGGAGATACACCCTCAGCTCAGCTCTTTTCTTATTTTGAAACTGGGTCCTACTAAGAGACTACATGCTGGCTTTGAACCTGAAATCCTGCTGTCAGTCTACCAAGGTCTAGGATTATAGGCTTACACCACTTCACCTGGCTCTGGAAGACATCATTTTACATTTCTACACATATAGAGCAATGGAATCATATGCAGAAATATGTGTTCCATAATTTCATGCACATAAAGTCCCCAAACCTAACAACACTAATTTGTAAAGTCAAAAGTCTTCTGTATTTGGAAATTAAAGCAAAGTATTAGAAACCCTAAGAAAAGAGTAAGAAAGCTCACTGAGTGTGAATTTGAAGAAAGGCTGTAATGTGTAGTCTGGTACTAAAGGAGTGACAGGAAAATTAGCTCAGGGTCAGAGGACAGAGCCACATTATTCATCTTTGATAGAAATCAACATTTAGCATGTGAAGCTGTTGTCTTTAAACGACTTGACTTTGAAAGACAGAGGAAAGAGGTTAAATGTTAGCTAACCAAATAAACACATTAAAATTATAAACCCTGCCGGGCGTGGTGGCGTACGCTTGTAATCCCCGCGCTTGGGAGGCGGAGACAGGAGGATCACGCATGTTCGAAGCCAGCCGCCCATGCTGACTTAGGAGACCCTGTTTCTAAATAAAAATATAAAATAGGTCTGGGAGTGTAGCCCGGAGGTAGAAGGGCTTCCAGGAACCCCATTACCACAAAAAAAAATTATAAACCCCAAAGCAAAATCTATCAAATGCAGAAGAGAAAATACTTAGTCAGCGAGGTGCAGTAGTGCACACCTCTAATCCCAGTACTAGGGAGTTTGAGACAGGAGGATTGCCAGTTCAAGACCAGTCTCAGCAACTTAGTGAGACCCTATTTCAAAATGAAATATAAAGCCGGGCTTGGTGGCACACGCGTGGAATCTGAGCATTTGGGAGGCTGAGACAGGAGGATATGTTTCAAGGTCAGTCTCGGCTACTTTGTCAGGCCCTTTACAACTCAGTAAAACCCTGTTTCAAAATAAACAAAAAAATAAATATAGGGCTGGGGGTGTAGCTCGGAGGTAGAATAATGTCCCTCGGTTCCATCCCCAGTACCCAAAAATTAAAAAATTATAAGGCTGGTACAATAGTGCAGAGGTAGATCGCCCCTGCATTCAATCTCCACTACCACACACAAAACAAATTGCTTGCTCCTACACACTATACAGTTTGCCCTGCGTTAACTCTGAGGGAGAAACTCCAGAACATTGCAATCACCTGAGTCCTGGATGATACAGCATCCACAAAGTATCACTGAAATGTCCCTCACCTGTGATTCAACATCAGCTTCTTCCCCAGAGCTCAATGTTTCCAAAAACCGTAACGGTCTTCTCTTCTCACTCTGCCCACACGGTCTGTATTAAAACATTAAAGAGTAAAATAAACATAACACTTGGCATTGACATATACGCATATTAATTGTGCTGCCTCCAGGCCCCCAACAGAAAAGTGTCATATAACATAATATATGTCAGCTAAAGATGAAATTGCCCACTAATCCATCCCTTTGTACACTCTTAGGATTTTTTAGTTTTCTTCCTATTTTATAGTTTCCACTACACACATATACAGTTTGTCTTGTGTACAATAAGTTCTTATAGCCAATTTTTTTTCTCCTTTTTGTGGTGCTGGTGATTGATCCCAGGGACATTCTACTTCCAAACTTCATGCCCAGGCCTATTTAATTAATTAACTTATTATTTTTTGTGGAACAGGGAATTGAACCCAGTAGCATTCTACCTCCAAGCTACACCCCCAGTTATATTTTTTCTTTATTTGGGTTTTTTATTTTGTTTTGTTTTGTTGGTGGTCCTGGGGCTGGAACCCAGGGGCTCTCTACCTCCAGGCTATGCTCCCAGACCTATTTTATATTTTATTTGGAAACAGGGTCTCACCAAGTTGCTGAGAGTCTTATTAAATAGCTGAGGCCAGCTTCGAATCTGTGCTATCCTCCTGTCTCAGCCTCCCAAACACAGGGATAACAAGCCTGTGCCACCATGCCTGGCTTACTGTTTATTTTGAAGCAGTGCCTCACTAAATTATGGAGGGCCTCCCTAAGCAGCTGAGGCTGGCTGCAAAGCTATGACCTTCCTATCTCCGCATCCTAAGTACTGGGATTATAGATGTGTGCCACCATGCCCGGCTTACAGCCAATATTTTAATATTAGGAAAAAGGCCAGGCGTGGTGGCGCATGCTTGTAATCCCCGTACTTGGGAGGCAGAGACAGGAGGATCACTCCAGTTTGAAGCCAGCCTCACTGGCCTTAAGAGACCCTGTTTTCAAATAAAAATATAAAAGAGGTCTGGGAGTATAGCCCATAAAAGTGTTACCAGGAACCCCCCCCAAAAAAAAAAAATAGGAAAAAGGCTGGGGGCGTCGCTCAGTGGTGGAGCATGTGCTTAGCATGCATAACGCCCTGGGTTTGACTCCTACTGCATGCACACAAAGGGAAGAATCAAGTAGATATACCAACTCAGTCAGCAATTCCCCTCTTCAGTGGCCTTTGATTTTATTCTTGGCTTTTCACTGCTATAAATAAGCCTGTAATGAAGATCTATGTACAGATAACCTCTTCTCTACTAAGTGTTAATTCTATACAACAAACCACCACACCATAAGTTGCTGAGACAAATGAAATTAATATTTTGTGCCTACATGATACAGCATGAAATTATTTCACAAATCATTTCTTCAACCTGCAACCACATGTATGAGTACTTGTCTAAAATTTGCCAAAAACTTTAAACTTCATGCTCTACATAAACATTTCTTATTGAGATTACTGAATGTTTTCCACTTATTTGTGTGGAGTCATAATTCCTCTGTTGTCAACTATGTCCTTTCGTTTGCTTCTGTTATGTCCATTCCAATTTGAAATTCACTTTTTTGCCTGGCACGGTGGCCCACGCTTGTAACCCCAGTGCTTGTGAGACTGAGACAGGAGAATCACAGGTCCGCAGCCGGCCTCAGCTACTTAGTGAGGACCTCTGCAACTTACTGCGAGCTTGTTTCAAAATAAAGTATAAAAGCCGGACATGGTGGCACACGCTTGTAATCCCCCACCTTGAAGGTAGAGACAGGAGGATCGCTCAGGTTCAAAGCCAGCCTTGCTGGCTTAAGAAACCCTTTTTCCAAATTTGTCTGGAAGTGTAGCCCAGAGACAGAAGGATTTCCAGGAACCCCAATACCACCAAAAAAAAAAAAAAAAGAAGAAGAAGAAGAAGAAAAAAAACTAAATAGGTTTGAAGTTGTAGTTCAGAGGTTCAATGCACATGTACCCAAGGGGGAAAAAAAGTAAAATGTGAGATAAAAATTACTGTCGTTTGATGTTTGAACCACTAAATTTTGGTGCAATTTGTTACATAGCAATATATAAGTAATAAAGTACAGACTTTTCTGGGTGTGGTGGCACACACTTATAATCCCAGTGTTTGGGAGGCTGAGACAAGAGGATTGCATAGGTTCTAAGCCAGCCTCAGCTATTTAGTGAGGCTCTCAGCAACTTAGTGAGACTCTGTTTCCAAAGAAATTATAAAAAATAGGGCTGGGGTGTGTGGCCCAGAGGTAGAAAGTTCCTGGGTTCCACAACTCAGTAACACACACACACACACACACACACACACACACACACACACTCACACACACAAAGTACAGACTTGTGTGTGTTTACTTACATAGTTATTTATTTATGTGGTATTGAGGATTAAACCCAGAGGCATTCTACTTCCAAGCTACATCCCTGGCCTTTTTAAACTGAAAACATGGTCTTCCTACATTGCTGAAGCTACCTTGGAACCTGTGATCCTCCTGTTTCAGCCTCACAAATACTGGGATTACAGCTGTGCACCTCACACCAGGCTTTTTAGGCTTTCATCAAATGCTGCTGGAGAAAATGATTATCCATATGTAAAAGTAAATAAATGAATAACTTGGATTTATATATTACATGCTATATATAAAATTTAAATCAAATAAGCCAGGCATAATAGTACATGCCTGTAATCCCAGTATTTGAGAGGCTGAGGCCGCAGGAGTGCAGGTTCACAGCCAGCCTCAGCAAGTAGCAAATTTCTCATCAACCCAGCTAGACTCTGTTTCCAAACACATAATAAAACAGGACTGGGATGTATCCTGCAGGCAGACTGTCTCTGGGTTCTATCCCCAGTGCCACAAAACAAAACAAAAATCAAGCCAGGCGTGGTGGCGCACACTTGTAATCCCAGTACATGGGAGGCTGAGACAGAAAGATCACAGGTTCACAGCTAGCCTCAGCTACTTAGTGAAGTCCTCTGCAACTTAGTGAGAACTTGTTTCAAATAAAGAAGACTAAATAGGACTAGGGGTGTGACTCAGAGGTAGAATGCCCCTGGATTCAATCCACAGTACTACAAAAATTAAAATTAAAATTAATAATAAATAAACAAATCAAACAAAACACAAACTTAAATGTGAAGCCCAGGTCTAAACCTTGTAGAAGAAGACATAGGAGAAAATCTTTGTGACCTTGGATTAGGAAAAGATTCCTTTGGTATGATCCAGTAAAGAAACTTGATAAACTGAACTTCATAACTATTAGGGATTCTAGCCCAGCATGGTGGCCCATGCCTATAATCCTAGTACTTGGGAGGTTGACATAGGAAGATTGCAGGTTTGAAGAAAGCTTCTGCATCCCTAGTACTGGGATTATGGGCATGCACCACCATCCCTAGGTCCAAGTCAATGTATTTGGGGATAGTCCCAAAACAGTGTGCTGTCACTTACCTGTAATCTCAGTACTTGGGAAGCTAAGACACAAGAATCACAAGTTAAGGGCTAGCCTCAGCAACTTAGTGAGACCCTGTCTCAAATTATAAAATAAAAAATAAAAAGGGCTGGTGGATTGTCCTTGTGTTCAATCCTCATTTTAAAAAAAGAAGAAAAGAACGAAAGAAGGAAAGAAAGAATGGAAAAAATATTCCAAGCCCTGTGTGGTGGTACACATTTGTAATCCCAGTACTTGGGAGGCTGAGACAGGAGAATCTCAAGTTCACAGAAAGTCTCACTTGATGAGGCCCTCTGCAACTTAGTGAGACCTTGTTTCAAAATAAAGAAAAAAAAATATAGCTCAGAGGTAGAATGACCATGGGTTCCATCCCCAGTAAAGAAAAAAAAATTTCAAAACTCTATCTAAAATCTTGGAGGGCATAGAAAAACGTCTCAGGAATAAAAGGGGTGGAGAGGGCGTAGCTACGTGGTACAGCATGCTTAGCATGCAGAAGGCCCTGGGTTCCATCTCTAGCACAAATAATACAAAATAAAATAAGTAGTATTAACCCAAGCATATGGACTTTAATGCTTATATTTCAAAATATACTAATTGCATCCAATCCTGAAATGTGAGAACATCGTGCACTTTACTTGACTAGATCCCCAAGTCCATGAGCCCTCAGAGAAGCCAGATTAGGTGCAGCACCACAGCACTGTGGTAAATTTTTCTAAAGATAAGTCTTGTGATTTTTCTGGCCACTTTGAACAGTTCCAGGATCCAGGACCTGGTGCTGAGCCAGGGAAAACCTCAGTGCCTGGCCATCTGAGACTCACCTTGGTCTCTCTGAAGACTGGCTAGGGCTGCAGGGAGCAGGTGTGCAGGGCACAGCTGGCTTGGGATCGATGTCAGCTGCCGGCCGGACACAAGGGAAGATGTTTTTCTGCACAAACAAAACACAGGTCACTGACATGGGGGGTGGGAATTACCTGGTCCTGTCGCCATCACCATGACCACGTGGGAGTGAAACCTGCACTGGCCACCAGGGATCCAGCCCACCAGGAGCCCCACTCTGCCTTCCCATTCCCAAGCCCCATATGCCAGACAGTGCATCCACCAGGGGGCGCCACTGCACCTGTCCACCATGGGGCCTGTAGTCCTTCCCAGAGCAGCTGCCCTGGCCTTGCCAGTCACCCGTCTAACGTCTAGACAGTGCCACCATAGGCTATCAATCAGTTGTGTATATCTGCACACAGTGGAAACTGTTCTGAATGTTAATGCTTTGGATAAAAACTCAATAACATGCTGATTTGAATTAGTAAAATTATCATTGCCGGGCGGGGTGGTGGATGCTTACAATCACTGCGCTTGGGAGGCTGAGACAGGAGAATTGCACAGGTTCGAAGCCAGCCTCAACTACTTAGTGAGGCTCTCAGCAACTTAGTGAGACCCTGTTTCCAAATAAAATATAAAATAGGTCTGGGAGTATAGCCTGGAGGTAGAAAAGCCCCTGGGGTCCACCCCCTGTACAAAACACACACAAAAAGAAATAAAATAATAATACGCAAGCCTGATCATGTCAATGTCTTTAGAACCCAGTGCCCTCAACCGCCCGCCCCTCCCCCACCAGCTCCACTCCGGCCTCCCCTTTTCTGTTCCTTCTGCCTGCCTTGCTTCCCTCCAAATCTTCCCATGCCCACTCTGTCGCTGTGTGCTCATACTCCCCGTCTCATCCTTTGAACACCCCTGCTGTCTTTCTCTCTTCCTCAAGGGTCCTGGTCCCTAATCCTCTGATACCTCCCTACTGCTCTCCTACAACTTGGTTCTACCAACTTTTTCTGGGGTATAGTGCTGCGGATCCCACCCAGGGCATGGCACATGATGCCCTGCAGAGAATGGACCTCGAGTGAGAGCAAGGGTGAAGGCAGAGAAGCTAGCGAGGAGCTGTTTAGGGAGCAGGCCAGGCAGCCAGACGCTGGAGGTCGGTGGGCACCACTTACAGGTACATATGGTAGGTGGAATCGGTGCACTTGCTGATGGGTGGATGGGGTGGGTGGAAAAGGGAAAAGTCAAGATGATTCCCTATGGGGGATCCAGCAATGGAGCTGGTCTGCGCCTGGCAGGAGCACACTTCCCAACACAGAGCAAAAGCTGCTAACAGAGTGATTCCTGTCTGTCTGCAGCCAACTCAGGACAGAGATTCTTTACAACAGGAAAACTCAGGTCTTCTCAAACTGAAAACCACGCCCTCTCATGCCCCGCCTCGTCTCAGTCTCAGTCTCAGGACTAACCCCTAACCTACCCCAACTTCTTACCCTTGACTCTAGTCACCACCCGGTGAGGGCAGGACCAGTGGGATCTACTTACCAACAGGCTCCGGCGGCCTTTCCGAAGCCGCTGGAGCATCCTTGCTCCTGGAGGTGGCCTGGTCTCAGGCAGGGACCGAAGCCTATCACCCAATCGCACTATTGCGCTTTCTCTAGCTTAAATCCAAACGCCTTTTCTCTCAGAAGACTTTCCAACAACAACAACTGCCGTTGGTGGCCTCGACCAATCAGAGTCAAAGTTGCTTTCACAAAGGTTGCTCTTGGCAACTAGCGGGTGTTTTTGAATCTCCACCAATAGGAAAGCAGCTGCATTGTCTAGCTCTTATTGGAGAGTTCAGGTGTCAATCTCTGACACAGCAGCCAATCCAGAGCCAAGGAAGGTGGAGGGTGGGCAGGATGAAAAACTGGACCTGCACAGCTGGTAGGAATTAGGAAGGAATGTGCTTCCCTGATCCTTAGGCTGGGTTAGAGGGGGCTCCCTGCTGGCTTATCTCAGATCCTGGACTGGACAGAGGAGCCATGGCACTGAACAATCTGGGATATCAGAGGCTAGAAACGTTCTGAAAATGAGGAACACAGCTGCCAGGGCCATAATCTCCAGGTTTTTAGACTTTAGCACACAGTTCCGTCTTTGAAAGACCATTAAGCAGACAGGCTCCTGCTAGAGTCCCTGGCTTTCCAGTGGACCTTGGGGCTGTGTGCAGGAAGGCTGGCTTAAGAGGTGAATTTCATTTCCCTCATTAGTTCAA
The DNA here is from genome assembly GCF_963383645.1 of Muscardinus avellanarius. NCBI lineage: Eukaryota > Metazoa > Chordata > Mammalia > Rodentia > Gliridae > Muscardinus > Muscardinus avellanarius. The sequence continues at coordinate 47,299 of NW_027664498.1, forward strand.
GACCACATATGGAAAGGCATCCTCCTGACTGCGTGGGTCCAGTACATGTACCTTTTGGGCACATTGTGGCCAATGAGAAATGGCATGGGTAGCAGCTGGCACAGGAAATGTGTTGGGGCCCACTCGGCTGGACCGAAATGGCACCCAGGCTTATTGCCAGCATGGATTCAAGATGGCGCCTAGGCTTGCAGCCAAGTCATGAGACTCACAAGATGGACGTCTCCTTGAGCATGCGCAGTGTGCCATGCTACATGCCTGCAGAATGATCAGTGACGCCTACCACCAGCCTGCCTATGAGAGAGTCAGAAGTGTGCATGCCCTAGCTGTGGAAGCTTGGGGTTGGTAGGGAATAGAAGGAGGGATTATGATGCTGATATATATTGTGTACTCATTGTCAGACATATTAGAAAGAAAGAAGAGAGAGACATATTGAGAGACAAAAGGATCCATTAAAGAAGAATTCATATTTCAGCTGGAAAGGTGTCTGTGTCGTTCTCTAAGCCCCTGCGGGTCGGAGTCTTAGGGGACGATAGAAATGCAAGGTCAGTGGCCTGCCTTTTGTCATATGCCCTTTCCTTTCTGTGGTTTAAAAACAAATTTAAGCCTGGCATGGTGGCACATACTTGTTATCCCATCATTCAGGAGGCTGAGACCAGAGGGTCATGGTTCTCAGACAGCCTCAGCTACTTAGTGAGACCCTTTACAACTTAGTGAGATCCTGTTTCAAATTAAAGAATAAAAATAGGACAGGGGTTGCTGCTGTCCCTTTTCGGCATATATGAGCATGAGAAATGCTTGTATTAATTGGCAAGGCCTCACGGAGGAGAGCCCTGAGGAGGAAACGTCATCTCTGGCAAAAATACTCCCTGCTCTTAGATTTCTACACTAAAAAGCTCCAATGATTTAAAACAGGATCCCAAGAATTAGGACTCTGAAAGAAGTTGAGTCCATGAAAGATAAATTTTCTAGTAAAATGTCTAAGCCTTCAGACTTTCTCTGTATTGTTCCAGCTGTAATAAAGGGCAGTCAGAATTCAGGGGCTGCAAAATTTCTCTTGGCCTTTCCGCACGCAGGTCCTTTGATCTAAAGATTAGCTCCCAGCACCTCTCTGCCAGCAGGGGAAGCTGCAAACCTACCTTTTGCCCCATTTCCCAAAGAGATGTAAAACTGTCTCTGGAATCTGGGCCATTTGTTTCCTCATTAAGAGATGCTAATAAGCTTTTTTCTAGCAAAGGCATACCATTTGTGACTCAGCAGCAGGAGAGTAAAAAACCCAAAAGTCTGCTTCAATATTATGCATTAAAGAACAATTATAGAAATCCAGTCACCTGTGTTATAATGTTTTTGCCCTGTCTACTAACTGTAATATAAGTATTGCCTTATAGGGGATGGCGGAGCAGACAGGACCGAACAAATCCTCGCCGCAGCCCTATGGATCTTGATAGAGGAGGGCCTGGACTAATCCCTGGGGACAAAACACTCTGGAAGGATCAAAGGAGATCCTAGAAAACTGAATTTCTCCAAAACGGACTTTTGGTGTGACCCCAGCCTTTCCAGATTCCGGACTTTGCCCCCTAGGGTTTACCCTTAAGGCCAGAAACCTGTGACAAAAGCCCCAAGGGGGCTGACTTTAATCGCCCAGTCCCAGATGAATCTTAAACTGTGATGCCATGGATCTTCTTTTATCCTGTTTATCTTGTTTACACTTAATGCCTCACTATTGTCCTTTGGTGCTTACACTGGGTACAAGTACTGGTGATGAAAATTAAAACTTTGTCAATTGCACAAGAGGCAATTGTGCATGTCAGTCATTTCAGATTTTTCACGGAGAGGAATTTCCACTTTTAGTGCCGTGAACAGGAACTTTAAGGAGTTTATTTCATAAAAAGGGAAAAATTCGCTGCAGATAAGTGGCTGCAGAACTACAACCGAAACCTTTGCCCACCTTTCTGAGACTCTTGTTCCCAAGCGAACTCAGTGCTGGATTTATTGTGCCCAGTACTGAGCTAGTCGTCACAAGGGGGTGTAGCTCTGAGATTGAATGCCCCTGGGTCCCATCCCCAGACTCACACACACACAAAATAAATATCATAAAAATAAATTTAAAAATCTACCTATTGCCTAAGTTAACAGTGCTCATTTCCTCCATTTTAAGGGAATATTAAACACATTTTTGAGGATGGCCTGACACTGGTAGATTTTTACCTGTCCAGCAGATCTTGCATTCTTTATATCACCACAGCTGACTTGGTAGCAACAAATGGCTACAGAAAGAGACTTGTTCGAATTAGAAATGTAAGTACTAAGTCAGGCATGGTGGAACATACCTCTAATTCTAGTATTTGGAAAGCTGAGAGAGGAGAGGAGGATTGCAAGCTCAAGACCATCCTCAGCCTTGGACCCAGTCGAGGGGTGAGTCCAGAGCCAAGGCCAGCATTGGAGCCTGCCATAAGGCAAGGCAGGTGCAGGAGCCTCAGAGGCCAGGATTGGAGCCTACCGAGGGGTAAGGCTGGTGCCAGGGCCAGTGAGGCCAGGATCAGTGTATGCCATGAGGCAAGGCTGATGCTGGGGCCTCCGAGGCCGGGATCGGAGTCTGCCGAGGGATGAGCCTGGTGCCGGGACCAGTGAGGCTGGGATTGGAGCCTGCCTTGAGGCAAGGTCAGTGTGGGAGTCTCTGAGGCCCGGACCAGAGTCTGCCAAGGGATGAGGCCCGTGCTGGGGCCAATGAAGCCGGGATTGGAGCCTGTCATGAGGCAAGGCTGGTGCTGGGGCCTTTGAGGCTGGAATCAGAGCCTGCCGAGGGGTTAGGCCTGTGCCGGGGCCAGTGAGGCCGGGATCAGAGCCTGCCGTGAGGCAAGGCCAGTGCTGGGGACTCCGAGGCTGGGATCGGAGCCTGTGAGGGGTTAGGCCATAACTGGGTCCAGCAAGGCTGGGATTGGGGCCTGCTGTGAGGCAAGGCTGGTACTTGAGCCAGCGAGGCCAGGATCAGAGTCTTCCAGTGGGCCAGGCTGGCGCCGGGGCCTTCAGGAGCAGAATCAGAACTTGCAATGTGGATACTTAGAGAATCATCACAGAAAATAGAAAATCAGATGCTTTTCCTAATATGCAAAAACTAGGAAGAAATGGGTAAGGAAATAAATCTAGTTGAAGAAAGGGCCCCATGAGAGAGCAATTAATGTGACCAATCAGAGGGGATGGGATGTGGGAAGATGGAATCTCTTTAAAATGCATGATATATGTAAACAAATGAATCAAAGTTAATCACCAAATCAAGCATGGGATCGAGGGAGGGGGAGGGAATGGGACAGGGAGGGGATACGGGTTAATTGAATGATGTTGCTGGTATACCCTCACAAGTCTTGTACTCCATTGTGATGTTTGACTACAATGCACCAATAAAAATAGATACACATAAAAAATAAACAAAAAAATTTAAAAGGACTGGGGTGTAGCTCAGAGGTAGAATATCCCTGGTTTCAATCTCCAGTACTACACACAGAACAAAAGTTACAAATGTTAAGTTCTGAATTAAACTGAAATTGAACACTTGTAATAATTTATATATAATGCCATTAGCCATTTCAAATGCAAAGTGATAGCTCTCTTAACTTTGTAAATTTGTTACAAAATGATGTATTTTTCTTTGAAGTCTGGAAATCTTCAAGGGATTGTAGTAGTTGAAAAAACCCAGATGAGTGAACAGTACTTTTCAGCCATACAGAAGTTTACTGTGCTGGACCTGGGGATGGTGTTACTTCCTGTGACCAACCAGATAGAAGCATCTTGCCTCATCATCCAATTAGTAAGTGCTCATTTTCTCTTTCACAATACTGCAGGTCTGGGGGAACCCAGGGGCATTTGACCTATGAGCTACACCCCCTGCCCTATTTTTTATTCTTTATTTTGAAACCGGGTCTCACTGAGTTGCAGAGGGCCTCACTAAGTAGCTGAGTCTGTCTGCGAACTGTGATCTTCCGGTCTCAGCCTCCCGAATGCTGGGATTACAAGTGTACTCACCATGCCCCGCTGAGTCTTGCTGAGTTTTTGAGGCCTATCTCAGCCTCCCAAGTACTATGATTATAGGTACCACACCTGGCTGTAAACATGACTTTTTCATTTTTTTGTTGTTGTAGTGCTGGGGATTGAACTCAGGGGCATGTTCTTTCCAAGCTATACCCCCAGCTCTATTTTATTTGGAAACAGAATCTAAGTTTCTGAGGCTGGCTTCAAAGCTGCTCAGCCTCTCAAGTACTGGAATTAGAGATGTGTTCCACCACGTTCGGCTAGCTCTGGCCTCTTTTTGTGTTTGGCACTGGGGAATAAACCCAAAGGTATTCTATCTCTGATCTATACCCCCAGCCCTATTTTATATTCTTGATTTTTATATAGGGTCTTACTAAGTTGTGGAGGGCTTAAGTAGCTGAGGTTGGTTGCAAACCTGTGATCTTCCTGTCTCAGCCTCCCAAGTACTAGGATTAAAAGCATGCACCACCATGCCCAGCTTGGTCATTTCTTTCTGGACCATATGATGAAAGTATTTAAATTCCTCAGACCATGTTTTTCACTACCTCTAGCTTTAAGATTCTGAAAAATATATGTTTTTTGTCAATTATTTTTATCTTTTTTGTGTGGTCATATGGTCCATCTCTCAATAATTTTACTCTTGTCTGGAAAGTTATATTCATGGCACGTGAAAACATTTGAACCCTAAATTAAGCTGAATCAAATAGGAAAATGATCTTAAGAAAATTGCCAGTTCTCCAGGGGGCGCTTCTGTAATTCTTTAATTTCTCCTTCAGGTTCTTGAGCAATCCAAAGAACCCAGTAAAAACCCTTTCCTCAGGAAGAAAAGGTCTCTGCTCTCTGAGCCATCCCTCCTTTGAACTGTGCAACAGATCCCAGGTGTTGGAAAAGTTAAAGCTTCTCTTCTGCTTCAGAAGTTTCCAAGTATCCAGCAACTGAGTAATGCTTCTACCCCAGATTTCAAGCCAGTGGTAGGACAAGCGGTATCACAGCAAACCCACACCTTCTTCACTCAGTCCAGGTGACAGCCACCCTCACCCTAAGCTACAGGGCCTGGTTTTCACAGTTAAAAATCAAGAAAAAACAGGACCACAGCAACTGGTGAAGGAGGCACGCCTGGAGGAGCCCTGTGATTGAGCTGCGGCTTTGCTGTCTGGGGCTGGACCTGGGCACTTAGGTTAGTGGGCTGCAGGTGGCATGCCCTGATTCAGCTAAGATGAAGCCGGCCACTGGGGATCTTCCTAAGAAGTCAGGGACTCTCATTCTCAGCAAAAAGCCTGCGAGGGTAGTTTTCTATGAAAGACCTAGACCTGCATCTGAAGTGGAAAGGACTTAAAAGTTTCAGGTAGCGGCTATATCCATCTAAAAGAAACTGGCAGTGAAGCACTGTGTATCATAAGTCCCTTGCTCCTGGCAACAGCGCCGCTGTTCTTCAGGAGGGGTCGGTAGGATGCTGCCAATGTAAATAAATATTTTTTACTTTGATTTTTTATTGTTGTTCTTTTTGCGTGTCTGGCGATGGAGCCCAGAGGAATTTGACCTCCGAGCTATATATCCTGCCCTATTTTTTATCCTTTATTTTGAAACAGGGTCTCACTAAGTTATGGAGGGCCTCAGTAAGCAGCTGAGGCTATCTGCTAACTGAGATCCTCCGGTCTCAGCCTCCTGATGCTGGGATTACAAGTGTGCTCCACCACACCTGGCATATATTTTACTTTGATACAGGTCTCACTCAGGGTCTCACTGACCAGCCTCACTGGTCTCCAACCTGTGATCCTCCTGTTACAGCCTCCCAAGTACTGGGATTACGCGTATGCATTACCAAGCCTGGCTTCTCATACCTCTAGTTGAAAGGACAGGATGCTCTAAACTCTACCTAGCATGAACACCCTCAGGCACTGCCCTACTCACTTGATGAGTAGGGCTCATTTAGGACAGCCCTGCTCCTGCTCACTAAATGCTGTAGCATGGCACAGGTTACTACAAGCTGGTTCCTACCAATGCACCAGTTATGTCTCTTGCGAGTCCTCTGCCCACCCACAATTGCCTTCCATTTTCCAAACAGCAAATAACACAATCTTTTTTTCTTTTGGGGGGGTACTAGGAATTGAACTGAGTGGCGTTCTTCCTATGAGCTACACTTCGAGCCATATTATATTTTATTTTTAAAACAGGGTCTCACTATATTGCTGAAGCTGGCCATGAATCTGCGATCTTGTCTTAGCCTCCCAAATATTGGGATTACAGGCATGGGCCACCACACCTGGCTGAGTTATTTATAGTTTGAGACAGGGTCTTAGTTCTTATCCCTGAATTTGTGATCTTCCTCTTTCAGCCTCCCATGCACTGAGGTCACAGGCATGGACTGCCACGCCCTGCTAAATAGTACATTCTTTTTTAGTCCTTCTTATATGTCATCTTCTCCACCTGGAATGTGCTCTCCACACTCCTTCAAGGAGGACCCAGGCCAACTCTCTAGGCTGACTTATTTTCCCTCTTCCAGGATACAAACCTCTACAGAAGTTCTTGTTTTACCATTATGGATAGAATTATTGATGGATCTGTCTAACTTCTAGACAGTGCAGCCACAGGCTGTCCATCAGCTGTGTATATCTGAACAGTGGAAATTGCTGTGAATGTTAATGCTTTGAATAAAAATGAATTAACATATTTCCATTTGTAAAATCATCATTGCTCGGTGTGGTGGCACAAGCTTGTAATCCCAGCATTTGGGAGACTAAGACAGGAGGATTGAAGTTTGCAGACAGCCTCAGCTACTAGTTAGTGAGGCCCTGTGCAACTCAGTGAGACCCTATTTCAAAATAAAGATTAAAAAATAGTGCAGGAATGTAGCTTGGAGGTAGAATAGCCCTGGGTTCCATCCCAAGTACCCCTCCCCCCAAAAAATTAAAATTAAAATATAGGGCTGAAGATGTAGCACAAAGGTAGAATGCCCCTGGTTTCCATCCTCAGTACCACAAATCAATCTCTTTCTCTCTCTCTCTCTCTCTCTCTCTCTCTCTATATATATATATATATATATATATATATATATATATATATATATATATGTTTTTGTATTGGATATTGCACCCAGGGGCATTCTACCACTGAGCTATGCCTGTAGCCCTTTTAAAAACGTTTTATTCTGACACAGGCTCTCACTACATTGCTAAGACCATCCTGGAATGGAGAACCTCTTTACTCATTTTCCCAACAGAGATTACAGGCATGGGCCATCATACCCAGTTGAACTGGTAAATTCTAATTCAAAAATATGCATCAAGAACTGGGTGTAGTGGTACAGGTCTGTAATCCCAGTACTTGGGAAGCTGAAAGAGGAGGATCAGGTTTTAGACCAGCCTCAGGTACTTAGTGAGGCCCTCAGCAACTTAGTGATGCCCTGTTTCAAAATAAAAAATAATCCTGGGCATAGGGGCATACACTTGTAATCCCTGCGTTTGGAAGGCGGAGACAGGAGGATCGCACAGGTTCGAAGCCAGCCTCGTTGGCTTAAAGACCCTGTTTCCAAATAAAAATATAAAATAGGTCTTGGAGTGTAGCCCGGAGATAGAAGGGTTTCTAGGAACCCTGGTACCACACACACACACACACACACACACACACACACACACACACACACACACACAAATAATAATAATAATAATAATAATAATAATAATAATAATAATAAATAAATAAATAAAATAGGGCTGGGGGTGTTGTTCAGAGGTCGAATACTCCTGGGTTCAATCCCCAGTAATACACACACACACACATACACACACACACACACACACACACACACACACACACTATGCTTCTAGCCAGGTATGGTGGCACATTTCTATAATTCTAGTACTTAGGAAGTTGAAAAAGGAGGATCATAAGTTCAAAGCCAGCCTCAGCTACTTAGTGAGACCCTGTTTCAAAATAAAGAATAAAAATAGGGCTTGGAGTATAGCTCAGAAGTAGACTGCCCCTGGGTTCAATCCCCAGTACACAAAAATAAATAAAATATAAAATGGCCGGGGTATAGATCAGAAGTAGAATGTCCCTGGGTTCAATCCCCAGTATCACCAGAAAAACAAACAAAACAAAAAGGACTTCAGGCTGGACATGAGGATGGAGATCTGTAATTCCAGGTACTCGGGAAGCCAAAAAAGGAAGATCACACTTTGGGGACTAGAGAACTTAGGAAGACCCTGTCTCAGAACTTTAACTAACTCAGCCAGGTGTGGTGGCTCATGCCTAGAATCCCAGTACTTGGGAGGCTGACACAGAGGATTACAGGTTTGCGGCCACCCTCAGCAATTCAGCAAGGCCCTCAACAACTTAATGAGATTCTGTTTCATAATAAGATATAATTTTAAAAAGGGCTGAGGGTATAGCTCGGGGGTAGAATGCTTCTTTTTTCAATCCACAGGACCATACTAAGTAATAAATAATAAAAACAACAATAATAATGGAGCCAGGCATGGTGGGCACGCTGGACCCCCCAGAAGAACCTGGGGCTAGGCAGCAAGACCCTGGGCCCCTGGCGGGGATCATGCAGGACACCTCCGCCCCCCAGGAGGTCGGAGGCCGGGGCCACAAGGTTCTGGGCCCTAGGTGGGGGTCGCGTGGAGCACTTCGGACTCCGGATGGTCTGCAGGCCGGGCCGCAAGGCTCTGGGCTCAGGCAGGCTTCACGCGGGGCACGTCGAACCCCCGGAAGGACTGGAGGTCCATGCCGCAAGGTCCTAGGACCCAGGCGGGGTTTGCGTGTGGCACGCCGAACCCCAGGAAAGACCAGAGGCCCAGGTCGCAAGGCCCTGGGACCCTGGCAGGAGTCTTGCTGGGCATGCCCACCCCTCAGAAGAACTGGGGCCTGGGCTGCAAGACCCTGGATCCCAGGCGTGCTGTCACGCAGGGCATGCTCGCCCCTGGGAAGGTCCAGAGGCTGGGACTGCAGGGCCCTGGGCCCCGGGCGGGGAACGCGTGCGGTACGATGGTCTCCCAGAAGAACTGGGCCTGTGCCGCAAGATCATGGGCACTGTGGAGGGGGCGCACAGGGCACACCGGCCCCCCGGAAGGACTGGGGCCTTGGCCACAAAGCCCTTGTTCCCCGGGCAGGGGGCACGCGGGGCCCAGTGGCCCCTCAAAAGGTCCAGAGGCCCTGGCTGGAAGACCAATGCCTCGGGCGGGGGGCAGGTGTCTTGGCCTACCCCCAGGAAGACATGGTGCATGGCAGGAGGCCGTGCCCGAGGCTAGGATCAGAGCCTGCAAAGGGGAAAGGCCAGTGCAAGGCCAGCGAGGCTGGGATTGGAGCCTGCCATGAGGCAAGACTGGAGCTGAGGTCTTTGAGGTTGGGATTGGGCCTGCCAAGGGGTTAGATTGGTGCCGGGGCTAGCAAGGCTGGTACTTCAGCCTGCCGTCAGGCAAGGTTGCTATTGAGGCCTCTGAGGCCAGAATCAGAGCCTGCCGAGGAGTTAGGCCAGTGCTGGGGCCAGCTAGGTCAGAATCAGAGCCTGCAGTGAGGCAAGTCCAGTGCTGGAGCCTTCAAGGCCGGGATCGGAGCCTGCTGAGTGGTTAGGCCGGTGCCGGTACCAGCGAGGCCGGGACTGGAGCTTGCCGTGAGGCAAGGCCAGTCGTGGGGCCTCTGAGACTGCGATCAGAGCCTGCTGAGGGTTTAGGCCGGTACCAGGGCCAGCGAGGCCGGGATTGGAGCCTGCCATGACAGAAGACCGCTACTGAGGCCTGCGAGGTCTGGATCGGAGCCTGCCAAGGGGTTAGGCTGGTGCCGGGGCCAGTGAGGCCAGAATTGGAGCTTGCCATGAGACAAAGCCCTTACTGAGGCCTCCAAGGCCTGGATCGGAGCCTGCCGAGGGCATAGGCTGGTGCCAGGGCCAGAGAGGCCAGGATAGGTGCCTGCCATGAGGCAAGGCCAGTGCTGGGGCCTCTGAGGCCTGGATCAGAGCCTGCCGAGGGGAAAGGTCGGTGCTGGGGCCAGTGAAGGTGGGATTGGAGGCTGCCGTGAGGCAAGTCCAGTGATGGGGCCTCTGAGGCCAAGATAGGAGCCTGCCGAGGGGTTAGGCCAGTGACAGGGCCAGCAAGGCTGGTATCGAAGCCTGCCGAAGAGAAAGGTTGGTGACGGGGCCTCCGAGGCTGGGATGGGAGCCTGCCGAGGGGTTAGGCTGGTGCTAGGGCCAGCTAGGCCGGAATCAGTGCCTTCAGTGAGGCAATTCCGGTCCTGGGGCCTTCAAGGCTGGGATTGGAGCCAGCCGAGGGATTAGGCTGGTGCCAGGACCAGCGAGGCTGGGATTGGAGCTTGCTGTGAGGCAAGGCCAGTGCTGGGGCCAGCGAGGCTGGGATAGGAGCCTGCCATGAGGCAAGGCCAGTGCTGGAGCCTCCAAGGCCACTATTGGAGTCTGCCAAGGGATTTGGCTGGTTTCGGGGCCAGTGTGGCCAGGATCAGAGCCTGGCATGAGACAAATACCCTACTGAAGCCTCTGAGGCCTGGATCGGAGCCTGCCAAGGGTTTTGGCCACTGCCAGGGCCAGCGAGGTTGGTGTTGGAGCCTGCCTTGAGGTAAAGCAGGTGCTGGGGCCTCCGAGGCCAGGCGGGATTAGACCCTGCCAAGGGGTTAGGCTGGTGCCAGGGCCAGCGAGTCTGGGATCAGAGCCTGCTGTGAAGCAAGGCCAGGCCTGGGGTCTCCGAGCCTGGGATTGGAACCTGCCGAGGGGTTAGGCCGGTGCCGGGATCAGCAAGGCCAGGGTCGGAGCCTACCATGAGGCAAGACCAGTGGTGGGGCCTTCAAGGCTGGAATCGGAGCCTGCCAAGGAGTTAGGCTTGTGCTGGGACCAGCAAGGCTGGGATCGGAGCCTCCCGTGAGGCAAGCCCGGTGCTGGGGCCTCCGAGGCCATGATTGGAGCCTGCCATGAGACAAGGCTGCTACTGAGGCCTCCGAGGCCTGGATCGGAGCCTGCCAAGGGTTTAGACCGTTTTCGGGGCCAGTGTGGCTGGGATCGGAGCCTGATGTGAGACAAAGCCCCTACTGAGGCCTCCAAGGCCTGAATCAGAGCCTGCTGAGGGATTAGGCCAGTGCTGGGCCCAGAGAGGCCAGGATCAGAAACTGCTATGAGGCAAGGCCAGTGCTAGGGCCTCCAAGGCCTGGATCGGAGCCTGCCGAGGGGAAAGGCTGGTGCTGGGGCCTCCGAGGCCGGTCGGGATCGGAGCCTGCCAAGGGGTTAGTCTGGTGCCATGGCCAGTGAGGCTGGGATCGCAGCCTGCTGTGAAGCAAGGCAAGGCCTAAGGCCTCCAAGCCAGGGATTGGAGCCTGCTGAGGGGCTAGGCCAGTGTCAGGGTCAGCAAGGCCGGGATTGGAACCTGTCGTGAACCAAGGCCAGTGCTGGGGCCTCTGAGGCGAAGATCTCCTTTTAATTTGTTGTGCCTTTGGGGTCTTGTTGAGGAAATGTTTGTCTGTGCCTATGTGTTGTAGTGTTGGACCTATGCCCTCTTCAAGGAGCTTCAAGGTCTCTGGTTTGATTTCCAAGTCTTTGGTCCATCTTGAGTTGACTTTTGTACAGGGTGAGAAAGTGGGATTAATATCCAATTTTCTGCATATGGTTAACCAGTTTTGCAAACACCATTTGTTGAACAGGCTATCTTTATTCCAGTATGTGTTTTTGGCCACTTTGTCAAAAAGTGTGTGGACTTGTTTCTGGGTCTTCTATTCTGCTCCATTGGTCTATGTATCTGTTTTTTTTTTCCAGTACCATGTTGTTTTTTATTACAATGGCATTGTAATATAAAGTCAGGTATTGTGATTCCTCCTGTATGGTTTTTGTTGCTAAGAACTACCTTGGCTATTCTGGGCTTTTTGTTACTCCAGATAAATTTAAGGACTGATTTTTCTATGTCTGTGAGGAATGATTTTGGTAGTTTAATGGGCATTGTGTTAAATCTGTAGATCACTTTTGGAAGGATGACCATTTTAATGATATTTATTCTGCCAATCCATGAACATGGAAGATCCTTCCATCTTCTAAGATCTTCTTCAATTTCTTTTTTCAGTCTTATATAATTTTCTTTGTAGAGATATTTTATCTCCTTGATCAAGTTTATTTCTAAATATTTTAATTTTGGGGGGGGAGATCCTGAGTGGAAGTGTCTTCTGAATTTATTTTTCAGTGGATTTATGGTTGGTGTACAGGAAAGCTTCTGATTTTTTAAGATTGATTTTGTATCCAAATACTTTGCTGAATTTGTTGATCAGTTCTGTAAGCCTTTTGGTTGAGTTTGTTGGGTTTTCTAAATATAGTATCATGTCATCTGTAAATAGTGAAAGTTTGAGTTCTTCTTTCCCTATTTGTACTCCTTTGATTTCCTTTTCTTGCCTTATTGCTCTGGCTAGAGTCTCTAGTACTATATTGAAGAGAAGTGGTGATAATGGACATTCTTGTCTCATTCCGGTTTTTAGGGGGAATTCTTGAAGTTTTTCCCCATTTATTATGATGTTGGTGGTGGGCCTATTGTAGATTGCCTTAATAATGTTGAGATATGTCCCTTCTATTCCAATTCTCTGCAGTGTTTTTTTTATCTTAAATGGATGTCAAATTTTATCAAATGCTTTTTTAGTGTCTATTGAAATGATCATGTGATTTTTGTCTTTGATTCTGTTTATATGATGAATTACATGGATTGATTTTCATATATTGAACCAGCCTCGCATCTCTGGGATGAACCCTACCTGGACATGGTGTATGATTTTCTTGATATGGTTTTGAATGCGTGTTGTTAGTATATTGTTTAATAGTTTTGCATCCATGTTCATCAGAGATATAGGCCTGTAGTTTTTCTTCCTTGAACTGTCTTTATTTGGTTTGGTTATTAGTGTGATGTTGGCTTCATAGAATGTATTTGGGAGAGTTCCTGTTTTTTCTATTTTGCAAAATAGTTTGAGGAGTATTGGGGTTAGCTCTTCTATAAAGATTTCATAGAATTCACTTGGGAAACCATTTGGTCCTGGGCTTTTCTTTGATGGTAAGCTCTTTATTGCTGTTTCAATCTCTTTGATTGTTATTGTTTGGTTTAAGTGCTCTATATCTTCTTGACTCAGTTTAGGAAGGTCGTATTTATCTAGGAAGTTGTCGATTTCCTCCAGATTTTCCATTTTGTTGGAGTATAGTTTTTCAAAGTAGTTTCTGATAATCATCTGGATTTCTACACTGTCAGTAGTAATTTCTCCTTTTTTATCCCTTATCTTCATAATTTGGGTTGATTCTCTTTTTTTAGTTAGGTTGTTAGTGGTTTATCTATCTTGTTAATTTTTTCATGGAACCAGCTTTTGGTTTTGTTGGTTTTCTGTATTGTTTTTATTCTCTATTACGTTAATTTCTGCTCTAATTTTAATAATTTCCTGTCTTCTGCTAGCTTTGGGATTCAATTGTTCCTGCTTTTCAAGGGCTTTGATGTGTGTCGTTAGGTTATTTATTTGAAGATTTTCTGTTTTTCTTATGTGAGCACTCAGTGCTATTAATTTTCTTCTTAATACTACCTTCAAAGTGTCCCAGAGGTTTTGATATGTTGTATCTTTATTTTCATTTGTTTCTTGAAATGTCTTTATTTCACCTCTTACATCTTCTATGACCCATTCTTCATTCAGAAGTGTGGTGTTCAGTCTCCACATGTTTATGTTGTTTCTCTGGGTCTTCTTATAGTTGATTTCTAGTTTCATTCCATTATGGTCTGAAATGACACAGGGAAGTATGCAACATTTTTTTTTAATTTGCTAGTGCTCATTTTGTGTCCCAGGATGTGATCTATTTTGGAGAAGGTTCCATGAGCAGCTGAGAAAAATGTAAACTCTGCTGTAGTTGGGTGCAATATTCTACATGTGTCCAACAGGTCCATTTGTTTAATGGTGTTCTTTAGTTCTGAGGCATCTTTACTGACCCTTTATCTGGAAGATTGGTCTAGTGTTGTGAGAGGTGTGTTGAAGTTTCCCAGTATTATTGTGTTGGGATTTATGTGTGACTTCATGTCACAAAGTGTTTGATTTTGAAAGTAGCTGCACCTATGTTTGGGGCATAGATGTTGATAATTGTTATTTCCTCTTGCTGGATTATTCCTTTTACCAGTAAAATATGACTTTCTTTGTCTCTTATAACAAGTTTGGGTTTGAAGTCTAACTTGTCTGATATCATAGTTGCTACTCCTGCTTATCTTCGAGTACCATTAGCATGGATTACCTTGCTCCAGCCCTTTACCTTGAGGTTGTTCCTATCTATACTTGTCAGGTGTGTTTCTTGTAAGCAGAAGGTGGGTGGATTCTGGTTTTTAATCCTTTTTGTCACTTTATGTCTTTTTCTTGGAGAGTTGAGGCCGTTTACTTTCAGTGCGATTATAGAGAGATAATTTTTAATTCCTAACATGTTAACATTTTATTTCTATTTGAGATACTGTTTATTCTTCTTAGTTGTCTGCTGTTTGGGCAATCTTGTTTCTTTGGTTCTGGCATCTATTACCTATTATCTTTGCAGTTAATCTCCTTGAGTATTTTCTCTAGCGCTGGTTTTGAAGACATAAATTACATCAGTTTCTGTTTGTCATGGAAGCTTATTTCCCCATCTAATCTGATAGTTTTGCTGGGTAGGAAATTTTTGGCTGGAAGTTGTTTTCTTTCAGAGTTTGGAATATGTTACTCCAAGCTCTTCTGGCTCTCATGACTTGGTTTGGGAAGTCTGGAGTGATTCTAATTGGTTTGCCTCTGAATGTCACTTGACCCTTTGTTTTTGTTGCCTTTAAGATTCTCTCCTTGGCTTCCACATTAGTCATTTTAACAATTATGTGGCGTGGGGATCCTCTTCTCCAATCCTGTCTAAAGGGAGTTCTATAAGTTTCCTGGACCTGTGTATCAACCTCTTGCTCTATGTTTGGAAAATTTTCTGCTATTACTTCCTTTAAGAGATTATTGATCCCTTTGGTTTAACCTTCTTTTCCCTCCTCTATTCCAATTATTCTTAGGTTAGCTCTCTTAAAATGGGCCCATATTTCTTCAGTGTCAGATTCCTGCTGTCGGATTATTTTTTCTAAATTAGAAAATATGAAGCCGGGCGTGGTGGCGCACACATGTAATCCCAGCATTCGGGAGGCTGAGACCGGAGGATCGCGGTTCGCAGACAGCCTCAGCTACTTAGTGAGGCCCTCTGCAACTCAGTGAGACCCTGTTTCAAAGTAAAGAATAAAAAATAGGGCAGGGGGTGTAGCTTGGAGGTCAAATGCCCCTGGGTTCCATCCCCAGACCCCCCAAAAAATATATGTGTTCATTTTTGGAGTGATCATCTTCTAGGAGTGAGATTCTATTTTCCATGTGGTATAATCTGTTGCTTATACTTTGAATTGAGGCTTTTACTTCTCTAATTGTATCTTTTATCTCTTTTTGACTCTCTCTGAATTCTTTTCGAAAGTCCTCTATTATTTCTAAAGTTATCTTCCCAATTTGATCTTCTAGAGATCTCTGAATTTCTGTGTTATCAGGTTATGATGTTGTGGGGTTGTGGGCATTCTCTGCTCCATTGTTATTCCTCTTTCCCATGATGTTGTAAGTTAATTCCTCCTCTGGATTCTTCCCTGGGTCATTACGACTTCACTTAGGGTGCCAGCCAGCCATCACAAGGCCTTCTCTGACCTCCCCTGGAAGGGCCGTAGGTGTGAGCAAATACCGTACCCTCCAGATGCTTGTCTGATGTATGGAAACACATACATGACCTTCGTGTATGAACTTCAAAAGAGTTCAGGCATGCTGACTTCACCAGCAAGAAGGCAAGAGAACTAACCTTCATTTTTTTTCTTTTTCAGTACAGGGAATGGAACCCAGGGGCATTCTACCTACGAGCTACACCCCCGGTCCTATTTTTTAGAAGGCTGCCTCTTAGTTTTGAAGCTTTCTGGTTCACAAAAGGTAGGAATCCTTTTTTGGGACAGGACTCCTCAGGAGTGGAGGAGACAGGAAGGTGGGGCTGCTGAGGTGCAGGGCTCTTTAACAAAAGGTTCATGACTTTGCTGGGGATCTTCTTAGAACTCTGACAAAAGGTGAATCTCTCTCAGGTTTAACTGCCTCAGGAACTTCCTGAGCCAGCCCATTATGATCTGAAAGTGTGGGCCTGGCTTTTTTAAGCATAACCAAGCTCTGTTATCACTGTGAATCTGAAGATTTCAGATTTTAAAACAGTATTTTTCTTTCCTTCCCAATATGCCTCCTTTCTACCTAAAATGTTATTTCTTCTATCTCACCACTAGGATAGCAGGTCTCTTTATTCACTGGTGAGGCTCAGTAGCAACGCTCCAGGTCGAAGCCCTGAGTTCAGAATATGCAAGTTCTTTTATGTACTTTCTTACACTTCAGAAGGGTGGCGTGATTGTGAGATTTGTTTTGCCTAGTGTAAACAGGAGGCAGAAGCACAATGGCAGTCATGTGCATTGTTTCTCTTTTCTCCAGAGTTATATGCTTTTTCTTGCAGGACCTACTGTGTTCACTTCAGAGGGAGCCTGTGGAAAAGACTAATGTACTCTTCTAGATTCTAGCCCAGAGGCATTATCAAGCAAATAGCCAGGCTCCTGCCTAATATGAAAAACTGAAGAACTGATTAGCCTTCTTTTTTTCTTAGCTCTTCCTTCAGATAGGCATTTGTTCATTTATTAACACCAATAATGCTAAAAATAAACATGCATCAATTATACAATACATACTATACCAGTATTGGGAAGAGGTGTCAAAATGTATTAATTAATGTGCTGGTATTGGAAAATTGCTTTGATAATCCAAAATGTAAAATATAGTCAGGGCCTCAGTGCTGTGCAGGCACTCAGGCAGGGAGGGGGCTGCAGCTATCACAATGCAGAGTTCCTCTCTGTCTTTGCCCTTCAATCTAATGATTAAGCTATAGAGGCAACTGGTGCCTCTGTTTACCTCCTCTCCTCTGTGATCTGGCCTGGGAAAAGGAAAGGTAAACTTTGTGTGTGGCCTCAAAGCACCCTAGTTGATGAGCAACTAATACTGCCCAATACAATAGAGACAAGGGCCAGGTAGATTCTTGACCCTTGCACTTAGTAAGTGCACTGTCCAGAGAAAAGGAGGCACCACCTGGCTAAGGAATAAGTAACTAGCGCATTGCCTTGGTGACGCTGATGAGAAAGCTACCAATACAAGATCTATTTAAAGGTTGGGCGTCCCCAAAAGGGGCCAGAGTTCCATTTTCCGGCTCTCCAGCATGTGGGTCAGCATGTTGCTTTTTCCTTCTCCATTTCTTACTGCTCTATCTCCTACGGATTTCATAATAAAGATTTGTTAAAGCTGCATTGAGATGCCTATTAGTATTAATTTTTCTATTCTACAAATTTTAGTTGAATAAGAAAATGAACCCCCACCATTCAAACCATAACACATACTTACACAAAAACCTTCTGCTCATTATAACTGGTGAATACAAACAGTTGTTCCATTCCCCCTTAGTGCATTATATTTTCACAAGTAAAACAGAAAAGGACAATAATGAATTTAAAGCTATTCAGCAACTTTAATAAAGTCAAAAGACTCAACATCTCCATTGATCAAAAGAAAAGTTGCATCTGTATCAACAAACATGTAAAGCTAACTATTTTTTTCAATTTTAACATGAATGATTTTATTTACATTACCCTTTAGATTAATAACATTAAACAATATTTAAATAGTATTTAAATTTATAAAAAGTATTTCATACATTTCAGCATTTAATTATTATGTGCATATGAGGAAGTCCATGAAAAAAGGTTCCTCTGGGAGCTGGTGTTAGGGCAGGGGTCCTGGAAAGCTCTCGAGGCATCCCATATGCTTGTCTTCTCTGGAGTTTCCTTGACAAGTTCTGGAGGTAGACGTGCAAACAACTTCAAGCTTCTTCTCAGGTTCTAGCATTCTTTGGTTGTCCTTAGACATAGAGTTGCAAAAAACTCCAAGCTGATTCTCCATTATTCTGAGAGAAATAAACAAAATAAAATAAACATTCAAAATAGCAAAAATTAGGGAGGGTGAAAATTAGCACATGCCTGTAGTCCCAGTTCTTGGGAGGCTGAATCAGATGTATCACAGGTTCGAAGCCAGCCTCAGAAACTGAGCAAGACCCTTTTCAAAATAAAAAATAAAATGGAGCTGGAGAAGTATCACAGAGGTAGAATGCCCCTGGATCCAACTCCCATCACCACATACAATACACACACACACACACACACACACACACACACACACACAACTTAAAAACATTTATAGAGCCTTTATGAATCTAAAATAGTCAGGACTGAAATGTGAGACTGCATAGCACCAGAGGACAGAGCCACTGCTTCAGCTCTGGAGCACCAGGTCCATTGGCAATAGAAAACGACACAGACCCTGGCTGCAAAGACTCCTTACCTTGCCCTCTACATGTGGACTTTTCTTTGACTTGGGCATCAACACCACACACACACACACACACACACACACACACACACACACACGCATGCCCTGTTTCCTAAAGAATTAACACATGCAGTGATAACATGTGGCAGTGGTGGCCGGCCTGAGCCAGTAAAGGCCACAGAGCTATGCCTCGCCATGGCACCACAGCGTGAGTCTTCAGGCTGTCCAGTGTCTTCCCTCTGCTATCCCATTGCAGCCTGGGGGCCTTTCACAGGCATCCACCTAGAGAAGCCCCGATGGGCTCAGACATGACGAGGAGTCAGGGGGTGAAGGGAGGAGCCAGAGGAGTGGGGCACTTACCTGAGGACACAGATGCTGGCCTGGACCCTGTGCAGGAGGGACAGTGGCCAGAGGGAGCCGAGGCTTACAAGATACAGAAATGTGGCAAGACAGGGGCTCTGGGTGAGTGACCATGTCTGCTATGGATAACAGGGCAGACAAGGGCATTCATGCCCTCACCAGCCTGCGCCCTTGGGGAACAAACCAGCCACCACCTCACAGGGCAGGGGCTCCAGGCAGCGCATGGGAAGGAAACAGCTGGCCTCTGCCTGGGAGCAGGAAAAGCCTTGCCCAGCAGCACAGGGCTTGAGAGGCCACCTCTTCTCAGACACTACTAGATGGTTGTGGAAAATGCTAGAAACTGGATTAGCAAGTGCGGGACATAGCACTATTGTTTTCACAGCAAGGCAGGAGGCTGAGGGAGGTGGTGACGTGCCAACTTGTCCAGAGTCGCTTTTCCCGTGAGCCATTGCTTCCTCGAAGTCCATGCTACTGGCCAAGCACCAGGCACAGCTTGATGAAAAACACCCCCAAACCAGGCATGGTGGCGTACACCTGTACTCCCAGGACTTGGGAGGCTGAGACAGGAGGATCCCAGTTTAAGACCAAATCAACCTAGTGAGACCTTGCTTCCAAATAAAAAAGAATAAAATTAAATAGGGCTGGGGGTATAGCTCAGAAGTAGAATGCTCCTTGGTTCAGCCTTCAGTATCATACACACACACACACACACACACACACACACACACACGGCACAATGGAATATGCACAATGTACATATATACAATGGAATATTATTCAGCTATAAAGATGAAATTGTGTCATTTGAGACAGGAGAACATTGTTAAGTGAAATAAACCAGGCACAGAAAGATAAATACCACATGATCTCACTCACATAAGAAGTTGAAGAAAGTTGATCTCAGAGTAGAGAGTAGAATTAATGGTTACTAAGCTGGTCGTGCTGGCACATGCTTGTAAGCCCAGTACTTGGGAGGCTGAGACAGGAGGGTCACACAGGTTCTAAGCCAGCCTCAGCTACTGAGTGAGGCTCTAAGCAACTTTAGTGAGACCCTGTTTTCGAATAAAATTATAAAATTGGTCTGGGAGTGTAGCCCAGAAATAGAAGGCCCCTATGTCCCATCCAAAGTACCACACACACACACACACACACACACACACACACACACAATTTATAGCCAGGTGTGCTGACGCACACTTGTAATTCCAGCATTCAGGAGGATGAGACCATAACATCGCAGTTCGCGGACAGCCTCAGCTACTTAGTGAGGCCCTCCGCAACTCAGTGAGACCCTGTTTAAAAATGAAGAATAAAAAATAGGACAAAGAGTGTACCTCGGAGGTCGAATGCTTCTGCGTTCCATCCCCAGACCCACAAAAACTAAAAATAGAAATAAAAATAAACAAAGAAATAAATAGGAGAGGCAGTTAGAGGACTGCATTATTTTCAGAAATCCAACTCAAATAACAAACCTTTAAAAAGGAGAATAAAGCAAAGGAGGGGCAAATAAACATCAAGGCCAATGTTAAATTCAGATAATATGTAAAAACAAAATGAATCAAGCAAATGAGACAGGCCCAGAGGGTTTTTACCAGAAAATTCTATGAAGCACTGACACAAAGGGCCTCCTGTTTGGTGGCTGTGATTGGGTGACCGTACCGTTTCTATCGCTGCACCTTTTCCAAGACCTCCTGCTTCTCTTGTATTATCCGCCTGAGGTGTCTTATCTCGAGCTGGTACTGGGCTTTCTGGTCGGCAAAGTCCATCTTCTGCTCCGCCATACGGTGAGAGATGCGGTCCAGCTTCCGTGCTGCCTGCCTCTTAGAGCTCTGCGAAGAGTGACTCAGTGAGCAAAGGGGCTGCTCCCTCCGGGCGCATTCCCTAATGCCCTGTGCACTGCCAGCCCACTAAGTTGAGGAAGCCCTAGATAAGGCAGATCTGGGAGGTACATCTGGAGCCTAAGAGTCATATATATGAGTGATAAAAAATCTTCAGGTATAATAAGACCAAATGTATCATTTGTATTATGTCTGTTTGTTTGTGGTACTGTGGAATGGACCACCGAGCCACTCGTAGCTACTCCTAGCTGTGGGCACTGTGAGATTTGATGGTAAGATTCAGGCGTAAGGTCTGACCACAGAGGACCGAGAACAAATGGACCCAGGAAAGGCACAAACATAAACACCTTGACCATCGCCTGCCCCTAGTCTCATGAACTCACCTCCTCTGGCTGGCATCAAGCCCACCAATTGGAGAAATACATGACTGCTTTGCTCTCTCTGACTCCTAACACCCTACAAAAGGCCCAAGACTGTAAGGAGGGGGTCCCTGACGCTCGTGGACTCTTCTCCTGGTCACTTGCCTCCTCCCAGG
The DNA here is from genome assembly GCF_963383645.1 of Muscardinus avellanarius. Classification (NCBI taxonomy): domain Eukaryota; kingdom Metazoa; phylum Chordata; class Mammalia; order Rodentia; family Gliridae; genus Muscardinus; species Muscardinus avellanarius. The sequence goes on from NW_027664498.1 coordinate 68,470, forward strand.
TTTTATTTCTTTACAAACCCTGTTTCTTGCCATCAAACTGTGTTTTCTTTGTCCCCATATAACCCAACACTAGCCCTTTTTTCATTTTGAGGCAGGGTCTCACAGGCCTCCAACCCGTGTTCCTCTTGTCTCAATCTCCCAAGAACTGGGCTTAACACCAGGCTATGCCAGTTTTTGTTTTTGTTTTTAGTGTTGCAAGTAAAATTAAACTTAAAATAGTAGCATCACAGAAAAAACTGGATGTTCTTGTAAATTAAATTACTTTTTGGTATTTTTTCCAGGCAATCTTTTTCTTTTTTTTCTTTTTATTGTGGTATGATAATTGAACTAAGAGTCACTCTACTTCTGAGCTCACCCTCAGCCCTATTTTATTTTTTATTTTGAAACAAGGTCTCACTAAGTTATGGAGGGCCTCGCAAGGTTGCAGAGGCTGGCTTTGAACCTGTGATCCTCCAGTCTCAGCCTCCCAAGTGAGTCAGGGCAGAAGACCTGCGAAGAGGAAGGATACAGCAGGACACCTGCATCACCTGTTGTGAGGTGGGGGGTAAGTGAAAGGAAGAGGACAGATGGGTGGGCACCAGGAAACCAGTGCCCACCAGCCCACCAGAGAACAATTCAAATTAAGGATAAAGACTGTACAAAAGTTATTGGTTCCCCCAAATCCAATTCTGACCAATCATAAAAGAGCAGATGGGAAACCTCAATAACCTTTAAAGGCCCTCTTCCCAAGAGCTCCGGTGGTCACCCTCTTTCTGCACACCCCCTTGGTGGGGGGCTGCTTTCTCTTCTCTCTCTCCCTGACTTACATGAAACTTCCATATTTCACTAGTCCTTGGACCTCATTTGACAAAACTCAATGGACAAGAACCCTGTAAGAGGAGACACCTCTGTTCAGAAAGTGAAAAAAAGTGAGCTTTTCCTTCTGGGGCTTCTGCCACAGTTTCTTAAAGGTTCAGATCTAGCAGACTGACCCCATGTGGCTTACAGTTAGACTTTGTCTGTACTGCGCCTCTTAAAAATAAGAGCCAGCAAAGCAAAGTAGCTGGGTGCCCATGTGCATAAGATGGGAAACAGAGCAATTAAACAGGAAAAAAAAAAAAAACCAGAAATTGGTGCTTCTTGCTGTCTCTGTCGTGACTGCTGCTATTGCAGCAGCTGCCTCAACTCTGACATTAAGATTTGGTCTGGCTAAAAGTACATGGGTGGCACTGGGCTTACAGGATTCCACGGCACTGTGGGCATCAAACCACTGCCCCACCAGCTGATGCATTGAAGCCACAGCAGCAAGGGGGGAGTCAGCACACCAGGTCTCCACTAACCCTATTCCTTGTGTGTGGTGCTTAGAGCTGAGGCAAGCACATGCACACCGGAATTTGACCAGGTGGTCCACAGTCCCATGAAAACAACAAGGGGTTTTCTCTGTTGCTTGCATGCAGATGCAGCTATGTGAAGGGGTCAAATCACATGCAGGTCACTATCAATCCCTGGGTGGTGACCTCAGGGTAGAGCCCCCAGGACTGGTTCAGGCTGCAGTCAAAAAGCCATTTCTAACTTAGCTAACTTTGCATGAGAATGGATGGCTGCTGCAGCATGTTTTCTAAGCTAATCAGAACTGGGTTAAAAAAAAAAAGCTACTTGGTTGACCTGGGCTCTCTAACAATTTGGGATGCTACTTTGGGTCAGTTTCTGGCCATGGAGGGCAGGGTTTAAACCTCCACTCTACATTGTGTGGAGGGAAAGAGAACAAAAAAAACCTTTCCACCACCACAAGTTAAATAACATTAGAAGGTAGTTGTCTACTTTAAAGCCACCTCTCTGGGACCACCTACTTGCTGTCTCTGAGAGATGTAACACTGGAAAACTTTTACCTTGTGTAGATAGATGCTTACATTTGTGCGTGTAGTACTGTGGATTGAAATCAAAGGCATTCTATCTCCGAGCTACACTCCCAGCCTTATGTTTTTAGTGTGAAACAGGATCTCACTAAATTGAGAAAAAAGGACCTCAGTAAGTTGTTGAGACTGGCTGCTAACCTACGATCCTCTTGTCTCAGCCTCCTAAGTACTGGGATTACAAGGATGTACCACCATACCCAGCTAGAGCTTTATATTCTAACCCCTTTCAGTAAGAGAAAAAAAATTATAGCAGAATATAGTTTTTACTATATATAGTTTCACTTCTTGAGCTCACAGATTTTTATAAATTCAACTGATTTTGTGAGCATATATTTTCTGTTTGGATTTTTTTTACTTTTTTAATATGGATTTTATTATTGTTTTTTTTATTTTTTTATTGGTGCATTATATTCATACATCATATTGGGGTAAAGAACTTGTGTGTACATACATGTACATATCCCTGATTTAACCCCTACCCAATTCCCACCCCATTCCTTCCCCGTACCTTCTTCTCTTGCTTGGCTTAGTGGTTGACTTCGATATGTTTAAGTACTTTGTGTGTTTTAGAGATTTTCTTCTTCCCCCCTCCTTTCTCCTCCTTTAGGTTGTCTTGCTTGCTCCTCTATAGGATTTACTTTTTCATCTAGAGTTCCTCCTATGACCCATTTCTCCCTAACTCTCACATATTAGGAAAAGCATCTCATTTCTTATTTTTTGTGGCTGACTAATCTCACTTAGCATAATGTCCTCCAGTTCCATCCATTTCCCTGAAAATTATGTCATTTAGTTTTTTTAAATGGCTGAGTAAAATTCCATTGTGTACATATCCCACAGTTTTGTAATCCATTCATCTGTTGATGGACATCTTGCCTGGTTCCATAGTTTGGCTATGGTGAATTGTGCAGCTATGAACATAGATACACATGCATTAGTTTGGTAGTTTGGTTTCCTATCTTTTGAGTAGATACTCAGAAGTGGAACTGCTGGATCAAATGGTAGATTTGCTCCCATTCTTCCTCACCAGCATCTGTTGTTGTTTGTGTTTTGAATGATTGCCATTCTAGGTGGAGTTAGGTGAAATCTCAGGGGAGTTTTGATTTGCATCTCTCTGATTGTCAGTGATGTTGAGCAGTTTTTCATGCATTTATTGGCCATTTGAATTTCCTCTTTTGTGAAGTATTTATTTGGTTCACTTGCCCATTTTGTTATTGGATGCTTGTTTTCTTAGTGTTGAGTTTCTTCAGTTCTCTGTACATTCTAGATATGAGTTCTCTATCAGAGGAGTAGGTGGCAAAAATTTTCTCCCATTCTGTTGACTCTCGATTGAGGCTCTTGACAGTTTCCTTTGCTGAACAGAAGCTCTTCAGTTTCGTGCAATCCCATGTATTGAGTTACCTTTTAATTTGCCGTGCCTTTGGGGTCTTGTTGAGAAAGTGTTTATTTGTGCTTCTGTGTTGCAGTGTTGGACCTATGCCCTCTTCAAGGAGCTTCAAGGTCTCTGGTTTGATTTCCAAGTCTTTGATCCATCTTGAATAGACTTTTGTACAGGGTGAGAAAGTGGGATTAATTTCCAGTTTTCTGCATATGGTTAGCCAGTTTTGCCAACACCATTTGTTGAACAGGCTATCTTTTTTCCAGTGTATATTTTTGGCCCCTTTGTGAAAATCAATTGTGTGGACTTGTTTCTGGGTCTTCTATTCTGCTCCATTGGTCTATGTATCTGTTTTTTTTGTTTGTTTGTTTGTTTTGCCAGTACCATGCTGTTTTTATTACAATGGCTTTGTAGTATAGTTTAAAGTCAGGTGTTGTGATTCCTCCTGCATGGTTTTTGTTGCTGAGAACTACCTTGGCTATTCTGGGCTTTTTGTTATTCCAGATAAATTTAAGGACTGATTTTGTAATCCCAGTATTTGGAAGACTGAAACAGGAGGATCGAGGTTTGAGGACAACTTTAGTTACTCCTTAGTGAGGCCCTTTGCAACTCCGTGAGACCCTGTTTCAAAATAAAGAACAAAAAGTAGGGCTGGGATTGTAGCTCAGAGGTAGAATTCCCTTGGGTTCCATCCCCATTACTGCGAAACAAACAAATAAGTAAGTAAGTAAATAAATAAATAAATAAATAAATAAATAAACAAATAAATAGAGTTGGGGTATTGCTTGGAGGCAGAATGAGCCTGGGTTCCATCACCAGTACTTCACTAAATAAATAAATAAATAAATAATAAAATAAATAAATAAAATACTTAGGAATAAATCTATCTAAGGAGGTAAAGACCTGTATAAACAGTTATAAAACATTAAAAAAAAAACAAAATCGACCACAGAAGGTGGAAAGATCTTTCATGCTGTTAGATAGGCAGAATAAATATAAAAATGGCCATTATTCCAAATGTGATCAACAGATTCAACATAATACCCTTTAAATTACCAAGGTCACTCCTCAAAGACATAGAAAAATCAGTCATTAAATTCATTTGGAACAACAAAAACCCAGAATAGCCAAAGTAGTTCTCAGCAACAAACCATGCAGGAGGAATCACAATATCCGACTTAAAACTATTCTACAAAGCCATAGTAATACAAACACCATGGCCCTGCAACAAAAACAGACACATAGACCAATGGAGCAGAATAGAAGACTCAGAAACAAATCTGCACACTTTCAGCCAACTGATTTTTGACAAAGGAGCCAAAAACATAGACTGGAAAACAGCCTCTCCTACCCATGGTGATGGCAAAACTGGTTAACTATATACACAAAATGAAAATAAACCCCACTTCATCACCCTGCATAAGATTCAATTCAAGATGGAGCAAAGACTTGGAAATCAGACCAGGGACCTTGCAGCCTGTGAAGAGGGCGTAGGTCCAACACTACAACACATAGGCAAAGGTGAAAACTGTCTCAACAAGACCCCCAAGGCACAAGAAATTAAATGACACATTAATACATAGAATTGCATTAAACTGAAGAACTTCTGTACAACAAAGGAAACTATCAAGAATATCAACAGAAAGCTGACAGAATGGGAGAAACGTTTTGCTAACTACTCCTCTGATAAGAGGACTAATATCTAAAATATACAAAGAACTCAAGAAACTTACCACGAAGAAAACAAATAACCCAATCAAAAAAATGAGCAAAGAACTAGACACTTAACAGAAGAAGAAATTCAAATGGCCAATAAATGTATGAAAAAATGTCCAACATTATTGCCACCTACACCTCCAATAGAGGACTAATATCTAGAATATACAGAGAACTCAAGAAAATCAACATTAAAAAAACAAAGCATACAATAACAAAATGGTCAAGTGAACTAAATAGACACTTCACGAAAGAAGAAATTCAAATGGCCAATAAATGCATGAAGAAATGCTCAGCATCATTGGCAATCAGAGAGATGCAAATCAAAACTCCCCTGAGATTTCACCTAACTCCAACTAGAATGGCAATCATTCAAAACACAAACAACAACAAATGCTGGCGAGGATGTGGAGAAGTGGGAACTCTAAGACATTGTTGGTGGGATTGCAAATTAGTGCAACCACTTTGGAAAACAGTATGGAGAATCCTCAGCAGAATGGGAACAAATCTACCATTCGATCCAGTAATACCATTTCTGGGTATCTACCCAAACTAATGCATGTGTATCTATGTTCATAGCTGCATGATTCACCATAGCCAAACTGTGGAAACAGCCAAGATGTCCGTCAACAGATGAATGGATTGTACAAAACTATGGGATATGTACACAATGGAATCTTACTCAGCCATAAAGAAAAATACAATGACGGTATTTTCAGGGAAATGGATGGATCTTGAGCACATTATGCTAAGCGAGATTAGTCAATTGCAGAAAGTAAGGAATTGGATGTTTTCCCTAATATGTGAAAGCTAGGGTGAATGGGGTCACAGAAGGAACTCCAGGTAAAAAAGGAGATCCTACAGAGGAGCAAATAATGCAACCTAACTGTGGGGATGGGATGGGGGGAGAAGGAAACTCTTTAAAGCACATGATGTACTTATTCATATCGAAATTAACCACTAAACCAAGCATGGGAGGGAGGGATGGAGAGGGAGGGAGGTGGGGACATGGTGGGGGCTGGCTGGGTGATATGTGCATTTATGTCTACACAAGTTTTTTACCCCATTATGATGTTTAAAAACAATGCACTAAAGAAAGATATTTACCATAAAAAGTGAAGGAATTCTTCCAAACTCATTTGAGGCCAGTATCACATTAATACCAAAGCCAAATAATGAAATCTCAAAAAAGAGAAAATTAAAGAACAATATCATAGATGAACATAATGCAAACCTTCTAAACCAAATACGCGCCACACATATTCAAAATCAAATCATAAAACTTGTATACCATGACCAAGTTGGTTTCATCCCAGGAAAGCAAGTCTGGCTCCAACATATGCAAATCAATTTGTTTTTCAACACATAAGTAGAATTAAGAACAAATATTACATGATAATATCAATAGAGGCTGGAAAAGCATTGACAAAATCCAACACCCATTCATATTTTTAAAAACTGCAGAAAATTGGAGTTGAAGAAATATATCTCAACATCATTAAGGCAACATTTAATAAACTCAAAACCAATCATATGGAATGGGGAAAAACTGCAGGAATTGTCACTAATATTAGGAGCAAGACAAGGATACTATCATCATTCCTTTTCAATATATTCCTTGAGACTCTTGCCAGAGCAATAAGACTAAAGAAGCATATCAAAAGAATTCAAATAGGAAAAAAATAAAAATTTTCTTTGTTTGCAGATGACATAATCCTATATCTAGAAGACTCAAAAGCTCAACCAAAAAAACTACTAGAGCTGATTAATCAACTCAGCAAATTAGCAGAATACAAAATCAACTTAAAGGAAGTAGCAGTTTTTCTATTTGTCAACCATGAATCCACAGAGGAAGAATACAGAAAACAATCCCATTTACAATAACCTCAAAACCAATAAAATCCCTAGGAATGTACCTAACCAAAGAGGTAAAAGACCTCTACAATGGAAATGATAACACACTAGAGAAAGAAATTGAAGACACCTTAGAAGATGGAACGATCTCCTTTGCTCATGGATAGGCAGGTGGATAGCATCAAAATGGTCATTCTACCCAAAGTGATCTATAGAACTAATGCAATCATTATCAAAATACCAATGTTATTCTTCATAGATTTAGAAAAATCAGCCATGAACTTCATATGGAGAAACAAAAAACCCATAATAACCAAAGCAATACTCAGCAATATCCATGTAGGTGGCATCACAATTCCTGACTTTAAGTTATACTACAGGGATACAGTAATTAAACAACATGGTATTGACACAAAACAGGCACACAGACCAATGGAACAGAAGATACAGAAACTAACCCACACAATTATTGTCTATTGATCTTCCACAAAGAGGCCAAATACTTATGGTAGAGAAAAGAGAGCCTTTTCAACAAATGGTGCTATTGATTTGTAGAAAAATAGAGAAAAGTCCTTACCTCTAACCCTGAACGTAAATCAACTTGATATGGGTCACAGACCTGGCAGTTAGACCAGAATCTAGCAAGCTGTTAGAGGAGGGCATAGGTTCAGCACTCCAAAATATAGGCAGAGGAAGAAATTTTCTCAACAAGATCTCCAAAGCTCATAAAACTAAGGAAGAAATAAGTGGATGGCATTAAGCTAAAAAGTTTATGCTCATCAAAGGAAATCCTCAAGAGAAATTCTAAAGAATGGGAGATGATCTTTGCCAGCTATTCCTCTGATAAAGTCTAATTTCTAGAATATACAAAAACTTTAAAAAAAGACTTTACACAAAAAAGCAAATAATCCAATCAAGAAATGGGCAACTGAATTGAATAGACATTTTACCAAAGAGGAGATACAAATAGCCAATAGATACATGAAAAAATGCTCAACATCATTTAGCAATCAGGGAGATGCAAATCAAAACTACACAGAACTTGGGCGTGGTGACACATGCTGATAATCCCAGTACTTAGGAGGTTGAGATAGGAGGATCCCAGGTTTGTGGCTAGCCTCAGCTACTGAATGAGGCCCTCTGCAACTTAGTGAGACTCTGTTTCCAAAAAAAATTAAAAATAGGCCTGGGGATATAGCCAAGAGGTAGAATGCTTCTGGGCCCAATCTCTAGTACTTAAAAAAAAAAAAAAACTACACAAAAATTTTCATCTAAACCTGACCAGAATGGCAATCATAAAGAAGTCAAATAACAATAAATGTTGGCAAGGCTGTGGGGAAATAGGCAACCTTCTGCCTTTTTTATGGAATTAGAAACTAGTGCAATCCATATGGAGATCAGTGTGGAGAGTCCTTAGAAAACTGGGAATGGATATATTATACGATCTGGCCATATCATTACAGGAATCTTTCCAAAGGGGTTGAAACCAGAAAATTACAGTAACATATGCATACCCATGTTCACAGCAGCACAATTCACAATAGCCATACTATGGAACCAACCTAGGTGTCCATCAACAGATGAATGTATTACAAAATTATGGGAATTATACACAATGGAATTCTACTCAGCAATAAAGAAAAATAAATTTACATCATTTGCAAAAAAATGGAAGGACCTGAATATCATTATGTTAAGTGAGATTAGCCAAGCACAGAAAGTGAAGAATCATATATTTTCTTTAATATGTGCAGGATAGGGAGTTACTGGGATACAAGGGAGACTCTAGATGAGGAGAAACATCAGGGGAGTCAGGGAGGAGACATAAGGGTAGGGGTGCAGGAGGATTTAGGCTCATTCATAGAAATACTACCAAAGACTACATGTATACATCCGATTATATACTGACGTCAATCTGTGTACTCTGTACTGGGAGAAAGAAAAATGGGGAGGGGTAACCAAGAGTGTGCGCATCTATTTCATTGTCAACAGATTTACATTACAATGTGAGACTATATGCACCGATAAAAGCACAAAAATATATTAAAATATGCCAAAAAATGCTTAATAGTTAAAAAAAAATAGGAAACTGGGATAGGAAAGTAGTACAAGGAAGAACTTCACATAGAAGCTGCCTTGTTTCTCTCCAAGAAGAGGGATTATAAGGAGTGACTGGGGTGTGCATGGTGGTAAGATAGGGTCAAGAGGTCAACTTTATGTGAAAAGTGTTCTTATCTGCTCTGTGTTCGCTTCTGCCTGGCTGGGCCATACACCCCCTGCCTGGCTCCAGGTCGCTGTCCACTGTTCTTTAGGTGTGACTCATGACTCCAGGTGCTGCTGGGCCCGCCTCTTTCAAGATGAACAGTTTCAGGTCAACTGAAGTTGGCTTTATGGGTTTTTCCTTCTCTTTCTATTAGGCTTTATGTTGTCTCTTTCATTTTCTCATGTTTGATGGGAGACTTGAAGAGAATCTTTCTTACCAGCAGTTTCTGTTTGGGTTGAGAATGGGAAGAGACCTTGACTCTTGGTGTTAGAGGCAATGTCCTGCCCCAGGGACAAATATGTTCTAGGGAGATAATATCTCACACCATAGAGTGGACAACAGTAGGAATGCTCCTTTCTCTGCTGCCCTTTGTGTAACAGCAGAAGTCCTATCCTTCTTCTTGCTTTACCCATCAATTAACTGTATGGAACACTCTGTAATCCTCATGTGTGTCAGACTGAGTCTGTGTGTGTATGTTTAACTCACAACATTCACTCCAGGGGCCACGGTCTTGCCTTGTGGCATGCTGTGAGCACTGGAAGATGCTGTGAATCTCACCCTGTCCTTTCTTTTGGACAATCCTTCTATTTACTAAGTAATCTATCCTCTACAGATAGTTGATTATCTATCAACCAACACTATGTGAGCACTTCTTACCTTATGGCTGATGCTGCAAAACAACTGCATATCACCCTTGCTAAACAGTCATAACCAAAATCTCTAAACTTGAAAAGCCAATCATTGATATTAAAGCTATTTTGTACTTATGTTCCAATCTGTGCCTATATATTGCACTGAACCTAATAGAGACTTCGTGGCTGTAATGATACGGTGATGGTGCCTTTCAACTGTCAGATGGAAAGAAAAATGTGTTTAACCATGCCTGAATATATTGAGAGACTACTTTCAATTTCAATTTAGAGTCAACAGCAATATAGAAACATCCTCTATAGGGAGCAACTTCAGAAAGAAAAAGGGTTACAGAGAAACTCTAGACAAAGAACTCCACAGATGAGCAAATAAGGTGATCTAACGAGTGGGATGTGAGGGGGAAGAGGGAAACTGCCTAATGTACATGATGCACATTCACAAACTATCAAAGTCAATCAGTAAGCCAAACATGAGAAGGAGGAAGGATGGAGGGAATGGGGTAGACATTGAGGAAGGGCTAAATGAGTGAGGTGTGCATGTATGCCTCTACCATCTTGTACTCCATTTAGATGTAAGAGTACAATTCACCAATAAAAACTAAAAAAAACAACAGGAGCAGATGAAGGTAGAAAGCCCTTTTAAATTATCTTACTAAAGATTCATTAGTATAATGAGGTAAAATATATATATATTTACAAGTGATGAATGAAGGAACTAACAAAGACATATGATTATGTTTTACTCTAAAACCTCTTCTAATATTTACTCCTTAAATTTGACTTCATAAAAAGATTAATTCTTTTTAAAAATTGCTTAATTTTTTACTTAAGAAATGAAAATATCATGTCCTTTTGGTATTGACCATTGAATCCAGTATCTCATTCATGGAAAATAGGAAATCTACTACCGGGCTGCTCAGAGACCCAGAATGCTATAAGAAAATCTTAACTCTGTGGGTAAAAAACACTTGCAGTTTCACAAATGACACAAGGTAAAATCTCCCCCCTTCTCTCTCTCTCTCTGCCTATTTTCTCTATATTTCTTCCTCCTTTACCTCCTCTTTCTTCTTGTATTTCTTGTGGCACTGGAGCCTGGACCCACAGATAGGAAACCCTATCTGTTAGGGAAACCCCAGCCCTATTGCATGTTTTATTTCAAAGAAGTTCCTCTGGGACTAATATGTTGCAGAGGCTGGCAAGGAACCTACAATCATACTGTCTCACCCTCCCAAACACTGGGATTACAGGTTTGAGAGTCTACACCTGGCTTCCCTGTGAAGTACCGTATGATTCTTAGAATATCTCTTCCCTTTGCAAAGAACAAATCAGTTTTGTGATGTAATTGAGCTATCTGTAAATGGAACCTGCCATTCTCTACTTTTAGAAAGGTCCACATTTAACATATCTTCTACATTGTTGATAATCAGTACAGAACGTTAAATACATGAATAAGGAAAGTGGCTCTGCCATAGTGTCATGTAAAAATTCTACTGGCAAAATATTGTAAATATACCTTGAGTGATTTATCACATTGCCTGACCACAGTGTCTGCTGACTGGGCCAAGTTTCATGGCAACACCTGCCTCCTGCTTCTATAGGGAAGACTGACGAGAACCTGAGGCCAAAGAAGACCTGCTTTAGCTGCCCTCGCTAATAGATAGGGGTTAGCACTAGGGGTGAGGGTGCAGCAGTGGGTCACCTCTCCTCTGAATGTGTGAGACCTCGTGGCAGCCCCTTGCTGCATTTGGGCACTCACTCCTCCTCTAGTGATCTCCAGACTGCAACCTCCCCCTGCCCTTCATGAAGGAGCAAGCTTCCCCACTTGGTGCCCTCTGGACTTTTCCAACAGCAGGATCTGCCCCTGTGCTGTGGGGGGTCAGGCAAGGACCTCCCAAGTCTTCTGCCCTCATCTTTAGTGGAATTTGTGAAGAGGAAACAAAAGAAGTGCACATTGCCTAACGGTCTTTTCTTTTCATGAAGAGAATTGATGAGGTGTGCATGGGGGTTGGAGATTAGGGGTGAGACGGGATCCAGAGGTAAAGTGTATGTGAAAGGTGCTCTGACCTTGCACTGTGTCTTGCTGGGCCTGGCTGGGCCCGACCCTCCCACTCCAGTCTGCTGTCCACTGCTCATCAGGTGCGGCTCGTGAGTCCAGGTGCTGCTGGCCCCTCCTATTTCAAGGTGACCAGTTTCAGGTCATCTTCCTTAGTTTTCCTGGCGCTAAATTTGGCCTCATTGGCTTTTCCTTGACTTCTCTTAGGTTTTTTATGTTGTAGCTCCCATTTTCTTCTGTTTCTAGGAGAACTTGGATGAACATTTTTCTAACCAGCAGTTTCTGATTGGATGGAAATGGGAAAAGAACTTGATCTTGGTATTTGGAAGAAGTGCCATGCCCCAAGGACAAAGTATTTTGTAGGGAGATTGTGGCCCATACCATAGAGTGGACAACAGTATAAATGCTCCTTTCCCTGCCTGCCCTTCCTGTAACAAAGACCAGAAGAAGTCCCAACCTTCTTTTTGCTTCACCCTTTGACTTTTGGAATACTCTTTAATCCTGTTGTGTTTTTGACTGAGTGTGTGTGCATGGAGAAAAGTTTATGCAAAATGTCTAATTTTCCTGTATTTACCCCCACACCTAGGTCTCGCCATTTATTCAGTGTGCCTGTGGCAGGTTGTGAATTCTGCAGGATGCTGTGAATCTCACTTCTGTCCTTTGTTTTGGAGAATCTACAATTTCCTAAGTAATGTATGCTCTACACATCTAACTGATTAGGTATCAAACAACACTATATGAGTTTCTCATTCCTTTTGGCTGCGGATGTAAGAAAACCCCACATCTCTGCTAAGTACCCATCATAAACAGAATCTCTCAACATGAAAATCCAATCATTGATATAAAGGCTATTATCTTCCCAATGTCCCAATCAGGGTCTAACATACTGTACTGGATCTAATAACGACTTTGTGTTTGTAATGATACTGCAGAATCCATGTCTTTTGAAATGTCAGGTGAGAAGAAGAATATATTTAACAATGCCTGAATATTCTGAGAGAATATTTTCATTACATTTCAGAAGCCACAACAATATAGAAAACTCCTCTAAAAGGAACAACTCAGTGAAGACACAAACCTCTTTGAAGATAGAATCTTACAGAACCACCAGCAAAAATGACGTAAAATGCATAAAACACTTGTACAAGGCTTGAATGAAGAAACTAACAAAGAAATATTCTCTTTTTGTGTGGTACTGAGGGTGAAACCCAGGGGCTTTCTACCTCTGGGCTAGACTCCCTGACCTATTTTATATTTTATTTGGAAACAGGGTCTTACTAAGTTGCTGAGAGCCTCACTAAGTAGCTGAGGCTGGCTTTAAACCTGTGTGATCCTCCTGTCTCAGCTTCCCAAGTGCAGGGATTACAAGTGTGCACCAACACCGCCAGCTTATTATCTTTTCTCTAAAACCTCTTCTAAAAAATACTCCACAAATTTTGTGTGTGTGTGGTACTGGGGTTCCTGCAAACTCTTCTACTTCCGGGCTACACTCCCAGACTTATTTTATATTTTCATTTGGAAACAGGGTCTCTTAAGCCAGCAAGGCTGACTTCGAACCTACATGAGCCTTCTGTCTCCGCCTCCCAAGCACAGGGTTTACAAGCATGCGCCACCAAGCCTGGCAATACTCCATAAATTTGGCTTCATAAAAAAAGACTCCTTATCCTCAAAATAATTGCATAATTTTGCATTCACCACATCCTACTGACTTTTCTTTTTGGCACTGACCATTGAATCTTGTCCTCATTTATAGAAAATAGAGACTCTACCACTGAGCTACACAGACTCTCAGACCTGCTCTCAGGAAATCTTAACTTTCTGGATAAAGAATACTTGCAGCTTTACAAATGACACTCAAGGCCATCTCTCTCTCTCTCTCTCTCTCTCTCTCTCTCTCTCTCTCTCTCTCTCTCTCTCTCTCTTTCTCTTTCTCTCTCTCTCTTTCTCTCTCTCTCTCAAATCTCTATATCTCTCTCTCCTCCCCTGCTCCCTCCCTCCCTCCATCCCTTCCTCCCTTCTCCTTCTCCTTCTTATCTTTCTTATAGCATTGCAGCCTAGATCCATGGATATCTTGTCAGTCAGGTAAAACTACAGCCTATTTTATTTTTTATTTTGAAATTGGGTCTAAAGAGGTGCCTTGGGGTTGGGTAAGTTGCAGAGGCTGGAGATGAACCTACAGTCACCCTGTATCATCCTCCCCAACACTGGTATTACAGGTTTGGGCCTCTGTGCCCAGCTTCCCTGGCATTCCTGTGTCATTCCTAGTCTATCTTACTCTTTGTGAAGGTTAGATCAGTTTTTTTCACATAATTTAGCTGTGTGCAAGTGGAATTTGCCACTGTCTACTTTTAGAAAGGTGAACATTTTAAATATATTCTACATTCTTGAATGTTTAGTACAGCATCTACATCTTTGGTGAGTGAAATAGGAGAGAAGGAAAAAAGAACTTCACATCAAAGTGGACTTCTGTTTGCCTCTGTGAACCTCTTCATAAGGTGTGTTTGGGGGTTGAAGGTGAGGGGTGAGATGGAGTGCAGAGGAGAACTTTATGTGAAAGGTGCTCTTACCTTGCTCTGTGCCCTTCTGTGCCTAACTGGGCCCAAACCTCTGCTTCAGCCTGCTGCCCACTGTCCATGGGGATCATGGCTCCAGGTGCTGCTGGCTCCTCCTGTTCCAAGATAACCAAATTCAGGTCAACTGTCTTAGTTCTCCTTCTGCTGGGGTTGACCTCATTGGCTTTTTCTTGGCTTCCTTTCAGATTTTACGTTTGTGCTCTTGTGTTCTCTTGTTTCAGGAGGATGTAAAGAGCTTCTCTGTTTCCAGCTTCCTCTGTTTGGGTGGAAATGAGAAAAGAACTTGATCCTTGGAATTTACAAGACAGTGTAACGTCAAAGGATAAAGTCGTTCTTAGGGAGACATAGGCCCACATCATAGAGGGGACAAGGTATGAATGCTAATTTCCCTGCTTGCATTCCCTGTAACAGAAGACATTCTATTCTTCTTCTTGATTCACCCTTCAATTAACAGTTGTAACACCCAGTATTCCACTTTTGTGTTTGATGTAGTGTGCCATGGCATTACCTGCATCCTGCTTATAGGAAAGGAAAATGAGGAGGATCAGCCCATAAAAATGCAAATGGGCTAGTCCTAGGATGCAGGGACAGGAGTGGGCCATCTCTCCTTCCAATGTGTGAAACCACTGTGACTCCCTGCTTCTTCATTTGGACACTCAGCTCCCCTAAGGTGAACATCCAGACCTTCTCCACTTTTACAAGGAAACAACGTTTTCCACTCTGCCCCTCTGGACCTTCTCTACTGCAGGATGTGTCAATATGCTGTGGGAGATCAGAAAAGACCCTCCAAAGTCCTCTACCCTTAGCTTTAGGACTGGAATAAGAAAGGAAGGAAGAACTGCACATCAGTGTTGCCTTCTGTTCCTCTCAAGAAGTGATTTCATTAAGGTGTGTTTGGGGATTGAGGGTAAGGGGTGAGATGGTGTCCAGGGGAAATTGTACGTAAAAGGTGTTCTTACCTTGCTCTCTGTCTTACTCTGTTTGGCTGGGCCCATCCCTCCCGCTCCATTCCACTGTCCACTGCCCATTGGTCAGCTCACGACTCCAGGTGCTGCTGGACCCTCTTCCTTTAAGGAAACTGATTTCAGGTCAACTCTTTTAATGCCCCTGCTGATGAAGTTGGCCTCGCTGGATTCTCCTTGGCTTTCTTTCAGTTGCGTGTTGTTGCTCTTGTTTTCTGTTTTATGGAGGACTTGAAGAGCATCTTTCTTACCAGCAGCTTCTGTTTGGGTGAGAATGAGAAGAGACCTTGATACTTGGTATTTAGGGGGCAGTAATACTCCAGGGACAAAGGACTTTCTAGTGAGATATTGTCCCACACCATAGAGCGGATAGTGGTATGTATGTATATATGTAGGTATGAGAAGGGCTCTTCAAAATATGTGGATTGTCTGGATATGTCTCCCAAATTTACCTCTCTCAGTTCATTTCAGGGGCCACTGTCTGGCCTTTTAGCATGCTATGAACACTGGACAATGCTTTGAATCTCACCCTTGTCCTTGATTTGAAGATTCCTACTATTTCCTAAGTAACCCATTCTTTACAAATAGTTGATTATCCATCACCCAACATGATGTGAGTTCCTCATATTCTTTGGCTGATACTTTAAACATCTGCATTTCACCATTGCTAAATACACATCATAAACAAATCTTTAAACATAAAAAACAATGATTGATATTAAAGTTGTTTTCCTACTGATGTTCCTATCTGAGTCTAGCATGCTGCACTGAACCTACTAAGGAATGTGTGGTTGTAATGATACTGTGCTATCCACTGCCTTTTCAAATGTCAGATGGGAAGAAGAATATGTTTACTTGTGCCTGAAAATCTTGAGAGACTATTCCCCATCACATTTCAGAATCTACAGAAAAAGTTCTGTAAAAGGAACAACTCTAGGGAGAAAAGGGGTCATAGGAGAAACTCTAGAAGAAGATGGAGAAAACATACATGAGTCTAAAAGACAACCCCACTGAGGGGGATAGGAGAGAGGAAAAAAGAAATTCTCTAATGTACATGATGTACACTCACAAACATCAGAATCCATCACTAATCCAAACATGAGATGGAGGGAGAAGGGAAGGAATGGAGTGGGAACTGGGGAAGGGCTAAATGAGTGATGTGTGCAAGTATGCCTCTGCCATCTTGTACTCCACTAAGATGTATGACGACAAGGAACCAATACAAAAGTAAAAGAAAGAATAACTCAGAAGCAGGTGAAAGTAGAAAGCTTTTTTGAAAGTATCTTAAAAATCATCAGTAAAATGAGATACAAGAGATCATACAATTACAAGGGTTGCATGAAGGAACTAAGAAATGTGATTATATTTTCCTCCTAATCCTCTTCTAATATTAACTGGTATAAAAAAAGGAACAATTCTCTTCAAAAATCCTTAATTTTTTACTTAAGACATCCTACTGTCCTTTCCTTTTGGCACTGACCATTGGACCCAGGGCTTCATTCATAGTAAATAGGGAGGTGAAGTCGAACACTGGGCTGCTCAGTAACTCAGAATGCTCTAAAAAATCTTAACTCTCTGGATAAAGAATACTTGCAGTTTTACACATGACACTCAAGGTCCTCTCCTCTTCTCTTCTCTTCTCTTCTCTTCTCTTCTCTTCTCTTCTCTTCTCTCTCTTTCCCCCCCCCTCTCTCTCTCTTTCTCTTTCCTTTCTATTTTTCCTTCTCTTCCTTTTGTTTTGCTTTTTGTGTGGTATGGAGCCTGGAACCATTGATGTTTTACCTCTCAGGTAAAACCCCAGCCCTATTTCATTTTTTATTTTGAAATATGGTCTGAAGAAGTTCCTCAGGGACTGGAAGTTGCAGAGGCTGGCGATCTGGCAATGAACTTACAATCATCCTGACTCAGCCTCCCAGTGCTGGGATTACAGGTGTGGGCCACCACACCTAGCTTCCCTGGGCAGTACTGTATGATTCTTAGAATATCTGTTCCCTTTGTGAAGCTCAAATCACTTTTGTCACCTAACTGAGCTGTCTGTAAAAGGAATTGCCATTCTCCACTGTTATAAAGGTCAACATTTGACCTATGTTCTACATTGTTTATGGTCATTACAGAATGTTACTAACATGAACAAATAAAGTGGCTCTGTCATAGTATCATGTAAACACTCTACTGGCAAAAGTTTGTAAATATATCTTGAGAGGTTGGTTACACAGCTTGACCATAGGGTCTACTGCCCTGGCCATGTTTTGTGGCAGCACCTGCCTCCTGCTTCTATGAGGAAAATTGTACAGGACTTTAGCCTAGACGGGACCTCCTCTAGCTGCTATCAGGAATGCATATGGGTCCGCACTAGGAGCCAGGGAGCAGAAGTGGGTCAACATCCCTAAATGTGTGCAAGTCTCACTCAGCCCTGCTCTGGTGAATACCCAAGTCATTACCTCTTCCCGGGCCTTCACAAAGGAGCCAGCTTTCCCACTCTGTGCCCTCTGGACTTTCCCAACAGCAGGATCTGCCCAAGTGCTATTGGCAATCAAGCCAAGACGTCCCAAATCCCTTGCCCTCATCTTTATGAGTGGACTCGGGGAGGAGGAAAAGAAGAACTGCACATCAAACCTGCCTTATCTTCCTCTCTATTTAGAGAACTCATGAGGTGTGCGTGGGGGTTGGAGATGAGGGCTGAGATGGGGTCCAGAGGTAAGGCTCATGTGAAAGGTGCTCTTACCTTGCACTGTGCCCTGCTGGGCCTGGCTGGCCCGACCCTCCCACTCCAGTCTGCTGTCCACTGCTCATCAGGTGCGGCTCATCACTCCAGGAGCTGCTGGACCCTCCTATTTCAAGGTGATTAGTTTAAGGTCAACTTTCTTAGTTCTCCTGCTGCTGAAGTTGGCCTCTTTGGCTTTCCCTTGACTTCGGTTAGGGTTTTATGTCATAGCTCTCATTTTATCTTGTTTTTAGAACTTGA
>NW_027664497.1:0-2000 GCF_963383645.1 Muscardinus avellanarius
TGTACCTAGGGTCTTCATGTCGGCAATACTGTGGTTACTCTTCTCATTTCAAGAGGAAAGGGCGCCTCCCCGCACAGGCAGTGTTCGCTGGGTCTCTCCCAGATGTGCGCGCCCCTCGGAAACACAGCGGCACCTGCGGCTGCCCTGCAGCTGGGCAGAGGTGACCTTGCCTGCGCCCACAGTGAGGTATTTATTCAGACTGCAGGGCTTCTATCTCCTGTTGGGCTCAGCGAGTAGCTGTTGCTTAGATATGTATTTTGTTCCTCCTATAATAGAAGTATTTCTTAAACCACAACCATGTTCTAGACTTTTTAATTCAGAAAACAAACAATGCAGCCAGGCGTGGTGCGCACGCTTGTCATCCCAGCATTCGGGAGGCTGAGACAGGAGGATCGCTGTTCATGGACAGTGAGGCCCTTCACAACTCAGTGAGGCCTTGTTTCAAAATAAAAAATAAAAATATATAGGACTGTGGGTGTAGCTCCGAGGTAGAATGCCCCTGGGTTCCATCCCCAATACTGCAGAAAAAAAGAAAGAAAGAAAGAAAAAATGAAAACAATCAATTCTTTTGGTTTCTTTTGTACTGAGATTTGAACCCAGGGAGGGTCTACCTCGGAGCTAGATACTCAGCCCTATTTTATTTCTTATTTTGAAATGGGGTCTCCCTAAGTGGCTGAGTGGCTCGCTCCATTGCTAAGGCTGGCTTCAGACTTGTGACCCCGCCCCCCTCAGCCTCCCAGCACAGGGGCTTCTGGGCTGTCACTGACGTAGATTGGGTGTATCGGTGTGCTCGGCCGCAGAGCAGCCTGCCTTGGCTTCCCTGTCCAGGACTGTGGCCCTCAACCTTATTATGGCACCAGGATCCCCCAGAACAAGCACAGCTGGACCTGGGAGGAGCCCTGCCCCTGAAGACCAGGGACCACCTACAACGACAAGCAGGGCACTGAGCAGGCTTCCGCTTGTGAACCAACAGGCCCGGGCTGGCGAGCAGAGCAAATCCCACCCGCGGCGGGAGGGAGGGCGTTTCAAGCTCATCTGGTACCTGGGTCTGCAGGACGGGCTGGCCTCCTGGAGAAGACGCACTGACTAGGGGAAGGCAGGCCAAGGAGCCCGCTGTGTCGGGGCACAGGCTGGAACCAAACCAGCTTATTATACCTTTGGGTCCAGGAAGCGGCCAGGAACAGGCTGCAATGGCAGCGCTTGGCCAGCAGAGGCCGCAGCCCGCCACGTCTAGGCAGAGAAGCAACAAAAGGAAACCCTTTGGAGACAGTATCCACTGGCCTTGCAACAAGTTTCCCGCCCGCGGTCCCCAGGGCTGAGCCCCCCTCCCGAGGCCCCAGCTCCAGCGGTGCACAGCTGAGCGGTGGGCTTCTCCCTGGCCGCCTGCAGAAACCGGTTTTGTGGGTGCATGAGAGAGGCCGGCAGAGCAGTGTCTGGGAGTTGGGGAAACAAACAGGAGTGATAACGTCCTTAATTATCTAAAAACGTCTCTACTGAGCTGGGAGTGTAGCCCGGTGGCAGCCAAGCACAAGGCCCCAGGGTCAACATCCAGCACCACACACACACACACACACACACGCACACACGCACACACACACACGTCCTTATTGTGAAATACATCCAAGCATATGTGTTCCTTCTGTGCTCCTTCTGCAGCACAGAGGGAAGGCGCCCCAGCCCCACTCCGCCTGCCGCCTTCTTGCTTTCCTGTCCATTTTTGCTACTTAGCAGCGGTCTCTTTGGGGCCTTTATAAGTGGGGTCACGGCGGCTGGTGGCTTCTGTTGGCTGAGGCCCCCCTGATGGCTGCGCTGGGCTGCGGGCTGCCTTCTGCACTGCCTCCCACCGCCTACTGCCCCCGTGCCCGGGTGCTCAGAAGCAGCCGCCTGGCCCTGCCTTGTTTGTGGGCGCGGCTGGTCTCCCTCTCCCGGCTCCAGGGTCTCTCCCGCGGCCTCCTGAGCAGCGGGGCCCACAGGTGCGCTCGGCGCCCCCAGGGCCGGCG